>NC_081553.1:74800935-74902958 GCF_963082655.1 Stomoxys calcitrans | reverse complement strand
AAGATTTTTAATGAAAATCGGCCAAAATATGAATTTTTTACTTGAAAAACTTAAAATGGCCATATCTCCTTAACTAAGCCTCGTAGACCAAAACTAACGTTAATTTGTGATCAGTTCTAAAATTTCGGAATTTTAATGAAAATCGGCCGAAATATGAATTTTTCACTTGGAAAACTTAAAATTGCCATATCCCCTTAACTAAGCCTCGTAGAGCAAAACTAGCATTAATTCGTGATCACTTCTAAAATTTCGGAATTTTAATGAAAATCGGCCAAAATATGAATTTTTCACTTGAAAAACTTAAAATGGCCATATCTCCTTAAGTAGGCCTCGTAGAGCAAAACTAACGTTAATTCGTGATCACATCTAAAATTTCGGAATTTTAATGAAAATCGGCCAAAATATGAATTTTTTACTTGAAAAACTTAAAATGGCCATATCTCCTTAACTAAGCCTCGTAGAGCAAAACTAACGTTAATTCGTAATCATTTCCAAAATTTTGGAATTTGAATGAAAATCGGTCAAAATATGAATTTTTCACTTGGAAAACTTAAAATGGCCATATCTCCTTAACTAAGCCTCGTAGAGCAAAACTAGCATTAATTCGTGATCACTTCCAAAAATTCAGAATTTGAATGAAAATCGGCCAAAATATGAATTTTTCACTTGGAAAACTTAAAGTGGTCATATCTCCTTAACTAAGCCTCGCAGAGCAAAACTAGCATTAATTCGTGATCACTTCCAAAATTCAAGATTTTTAATGAAAATCGGCCAAAATATGAATTTTTTACTTGGAAAACTTAAAATGGCCATATCTCCTTAACTAAGCTTCGTAGAGCAAAACTAACGTTAATTCGTGATCATTTCCAAAATTTCGGAATTTTAATGAAAATCGGTCAAAATATGAATTTTTCACTTGGAAAACTTAAAATGGCCATATCTCCTTAACTAAGCCTCGTAGAGCAAAACTAACGTTAATTCGTGATCAGTTCTAAAATTTCTGAATTTTAATGAAAATCAGCCGAAATATGAATTTTTCACTTGGAAAACTTAAAATGGCCATATCTCCTTAACTAAGCCTCGTAGAGCAAAACTAGCATTAATTCGTGATCACTTCTAAAATTTCGGAATTTTAATGAAAATCGGTCAAATATGAATTTTTCACTTGGAAAACTTAAAATGGCCATATCTCCTTAACTAAGCCTCGTAGAGCAAAACTAGCATTAATTCGTGATCACTTCCAAAATTCAAGATTTTTAATGGAAATCGGCCAAAATATGAATTTTTTACTTGGAAAACTTAAAATGGCCATATCTCCTTAACTAAGCCTCGTAGAGCAAAACTAACGTTAATTCGTGATCATTTCCAAAATTTTGGATTTTTAATGAAAATCGGTCAAAATATGAATTTTTCTCTTGGAAAACTTAAAATGGCCATATCTCCTTAACTAAGCCTCGTAGAGCAAAACTAACGTCAATTCGTGATCAGTTCTAAAATTTCGGAATTTTAATGAAAATCGCCCGAAATATGAATTTTTCACTTGGAAAACTTAAAATGGCCACATCTCCTTAACTAAGCCTCGTAGAGCAAAACTAACGTTAATTCGTGATCACTTCTAAAATTTCGGAATTTTAATGAAAATCGGTCAAAATATGAATTTTTCACTTGGAAAACTAACGTTAATTCGTGATCACTTCTAAAATTTCGGAATTTTAATAAAAATCGGCCGAAATATGAATTTTTCACTTGGAAAACTTAAAATGGCCATATCTCCTTAACTAAGCCTCGTAGAGCAAAACTAACGTTAATTCGTGATCACTTCTAAAATTTCGGAATTTTAATGAAAATCGGTCAAAATATGAATTTTTCACTTGGAAAACTTAAAATGGCAATATCTCCTTAAGTAGGCCTCGTAGAGCAAAACTAACGTTAATTCGTGATCACTTCTAAAATTTCGGAATTTTAATAAAAATCGGCCGAAATATGAATTTTTCACTTGGAAAACTTAAAATGGCCATATCTCCTTAACTAAGCCTCGTAGAGCGAAACTAACGTTAATTCGTGATCACTTCTAAAATTTCGGAATTTTAATGAAAATCGGTCAAAATATGAATTTTTCACTTGGAAAACTTAAAATGGCCATATCTCCTTAAGTAGGCCTCGTAGAGCAAAACTAGCATTAATTCGTGATCACTTCCAAAAATTCAGAATTTGAATGAAAATCGGCCAAAATATGAATTTTTCACTTGGAAAACTTAAAGTGGTCATATCTCCTTAACTAAGCCTCGTAGAGCAAAACTAGCATTAATTCGTGATCACTTCCAAAATTCAAGATTTTTAATGAAAATCGGCCAAAATATGAATTTTTTACTTGGAAAACTTAAAATGGCCATATCTCCTTAACTAAGCCTCGTAGAGCAAAACTAACGTTAATTCGTGATCATTTCCAAAATTTCGGAATTTTAATGAAAATCGGTCAAAATATGAATTTTTCACTTGGAAAACTTAAAATGGCCATATCTCCTTAACTAAGCCTCGTAGAGCAAAACTAACGTTAATTCGTGATCAGTTCTAAAATTTCGGAATTTTAATGAAAATCAGCCGAAATATGAATTTTTCACTTGGAAAACTTAAAATGGCCATATCTCCTTAACTAAGCCTCGTGAGCAAAACTAGCATTAATTCGTAATCACTTCTAAAATTTCGGAATTTTAATGAAAATCGGTCAAAATATTTCGGAATTTTAATGAAAATCGGTCAAAATATGAATTTTTCACTTGGAAAACTTAAAATGGCCATATCTCCTTAAGTAGGCCTCGTAGAGCAAAACTAACGTTAATTCGTGATCACTTCTAAAATTTCGGAATTTTAATAAAAATCGGCCGAAATATGAATTTTTCACTTGGAAAACTTAAAATGGCCATATCTCCTTAACTAAGCCTCGTAGAGCAAAACTAACGTTAATTCGTGATCACTTCTAAAATTTCGAAATTTTAATGAAAATCGGCCAAAATATGAATTTTTCGCTTGGAAAACTTAACGTTAATTCGTGATCACTTCTAAAATTTCGGAATTTTAATGAAAATCGGCCGAAATATGAATTTTTCACCTGAAAAACTTAAATTGGCCATATCTCCTTAAGTAGGCCTCGTAGAGCGAAACTAACGTTAATTCGTGATCACTTCTAAAATTTCAGAATTTGAATGAAAATCGGTCAAAATTTAAATTTTGCACTTGGAAAACTTAAAATGGCCATTTCTCCTTAACTAAGCCTCGTAGAGCAAAACTAACGTTAATTCGTCATCACTTCTAAAATTTCGGAATTTTAATGAAAATCGGCCGAAATAAGAATTTTTCACTTGGAAAACTTAAAATGGCCATATCTCCTTAACTAAGCCTCGTAGAGCAAAACTAACGTTAATTCGTGATCACTTCTAAAATTTCGAAATTTTAATGAAAATCATCCAAAATATGAATTTTTCACTTGGAAAACTTAAAATGGCCATATCTCCTTATATAAGCCTCGTAGAGAAAAACTAACGTTAATTCGTGATCACTTCTAAAATTTCAATGAAAATTGGCCAAAATATGAGTTTTTCACTTGGAAAACTTAAAATGGCCATATCTCCTTAACTAAGCCTCGTAGAGCAAAACTAACGTTAATTCCTGATCACTTCCAAAAATTCAGAATTTGAATGAAAATCGGCCAAAATATGAATTTTTCACTTGGAAAACTTTAAATGGCCATATCTCCTTAACTAAGCCAACGTTAATTTGTTATCACTGCCAAAATTTCAGAATTTTAATAAAAATCGGCCAAAATATGAATTTTTCACTTGGAAAACTTTAAATGGCCATATCTCCTTAACTAAGCCTCATAGAGCAAAACTAACGTTAATTCGTGATCACTTCCACAATTTCAGAATTTTATTAAAAATCGGCCAAAATATGAATTTCGCCTGACCAATAACGCATATTTTGCTTATTGACGAATCCATTAAGCCATTCGCCTGAGAAACTTGTATTTTTGGAAAAACTCTCGAGTGGTGAGTTGTGCGTGGAAGGAGTCGAGATGGGGCGCACCCAAATTAGTTTCTCTCTACAGTCACCTGCCATCATTCTCTGGTCTAGTGGGCCTTCGTCATCGAAAGCTTCTTTTCTAAGGTTCGCACCTTTGTGCTCGCTTTTAAATTTCTCCTCACAGGCTCGTTCCTGGCCACAATGCGATTCAGTCGTTGATTTACCCATTTTGGGAGTGTGAAAGTGCTGCTAAACCCAGAAATGGACTTCAACGCACCGCTGATTGACATCCTGTCTGTAGACGCGGTAGTGTTTTCCAGTGACGAGGCTCACTGTCATATTTCCGGCTTCGTCAACAAGCAAATCTTGTTTTATGTCGATCGACCACGGACCAAAGCACACCTCAAGAACAACATTCGCGACACCATTGCCAACATACCGATTGATATGCTGCAAAATAGTGGACACGAAATTCAAAAATCGATTTAATCGGTGTATGTGCAATGGGGATCGCCATTTACACGATGTAATTTTGGTTCCGATATTGGTACTTTCTGTGCAAATGAAGTTAGAGGTCTGAATTTGGAATGTAGGATAACTTAGATATATGATGGGCGACTAAAGGGTTTATTCATAATTCGAACATTTTGGTACCAAAATTGGTGCTATTTGGCAATTTCTTTATGGATGGAGCTAGAGGTCTGAAATTTGGCATGTAGGTACAACATAGAAATAAATGATGGATGACTAAATGATCTATTCAAAATTCGTACATTTTGGTACCATTTTGTACTTTCTGTTCAGATAGAGCTAGAGGTCTGAAATATGGCATGTAGGTACAACTAAGAAATATATGGTGGGTGACTAAATCTTCTATTAAAAATTGGTACATTTTGGTATTTTCTGTTCAGATGAAGGTAGAGGTCTGAAATTTGGCATGTAGGTACAACTAAGAAATATATGATGGGTGGCTAAATGATCAATTCACAATTCGCACATTTTGGTACCATTTGGTACTTCCTTCATAGATGGAGTTAGATTTCTGAAATTTGGCATAAAGGTACAACATTATATGATTGGTGACTAAATGATCTTTTGAAACTTCATACATTTTGGTACAAAAATTGGTACTATTTGGGTAATTTTTTATGGATGGAGCTAGAGGTCCGAAATTTGGCATGTAGGTACAACATAGAAATAAATGATGGATGACTAAATGATCTATTCAAAATTCGTAAATTTTGGTACCATTTTGTACTATCTGTTCAGATAGAGCTAGAGGTCTGAAATTTGTCATGGAGGTACAACTAAAAAATATATGATGGTGGCTAAATGATCAATTCACCATTCGCACATTTTGGTACCATTTGGTACTTTCTTTACAGATGGAGCTAAAGGCCTGAAATTTGTCATGTAGGTACAACTAGGCAAGATATGATGGGTGACTTAATAATCTATTCAAAACTCGTACATTTTGGTACTTTCTTTACAGAAGGGGACATATTTCTGAAATTTTATACATAATTATTACAAAACTTCATATTCTTATAAACCGAGTGACTACCTAGGCATTTGAAAGTCCTACATTAAAAAAGGGTTATCAAAAACGGGGGCAGTGTAGCGAGATACCAGATGGGTTATAAACTAAAATAAACGGATCTTGACTTTTTGGGCCTCTAAAATTCGCAATTCTTATTAGATTTGGCTAAAATTTTGCATAAGATGTGTTGGTTTGATTTCAACTGTACAAATAATGGTCTAAATCGTTTTATGACCTGATATAGCTGCGATATAAACCGATATTTAGATTTGACTTCTTGATTCTCTAAAATGTTCAATTACCACCCGATTTGCCTGAAATTTTGCTTGGGGTTCCAACAGCCGTGCCAAATATAGTCCAAATACCATTATAACCTGTTATAGCGTCCATTGAAACCAATCGCTCGATTTGACCTCTTCAGCCTCTAGGGGGCGCAAGTATTTGGGTGAAATTTTAAAAGTTATATTTCTTATGACTTCCAATAGTCATGACATCCACGGCCGCCTGTATCTGTAGGTGTATATCCAAGGTATTTGAAAAAGTTCTTCTAAGTAGGTGTCAAAAGCGATCCATGATGGAGGGTATATAATATACGCCCCGGCCGAACATAACGCGTTTTTACTTGCTTTTATTGAAAATTCATTGACATTTATTTATTTGAAGTAAAATATTTATTGCCTGTTATTTGTGTACGAGATATATTTCAATCAGGCTGATAACCCGAAGCATATGTGTCGAAAATTGACATATAGCCTTAGTCTGTAATTCATTCCTAAATTTATTGTTAAATTATTTGACAAAACACCATGGAGTTCAATAGGGATAACAAAAAGGTGTCTACCCTTACAATTGGCACCCATTTATAACCTCAGCTCGACCTTACCTTCAGACCACAGGCTGCTACTGCTGCTATTGTTGCAAATGTAGCCCTCTACTCTGCTGAATGGTTGTGTATGTGTGCGTCAGGATGTCAATCGCATTTGTCTCTACGTTTATGTATCCATTATTTCAATCCTTAATAAAGGATATAGCCATGCATCATGAGATAAGGTCAATTAGATGGGAACATGCAAAGCCTAGTAGCCCAGCTGGAATGTGATGGTCTCAAGTGTTCCTAAGCGTTTCAACTTCACACAAATTGTTGAATGTTATCCGACCATGTTGTAGTAGCTGTGTAACAGAGAGATACATCTTTGCAGTGATATATGGCGATATGCATGAGCCTTTTGGTTATATGAATCCCTTTATCAAAATGGAAGACAATTGTCTTGAGATACTGCTTGACTATAAAGTGCCACCTACAAATAGGGCACAGGGGCGTAGTAAGCCAAATTAGTTGGGAAGTTGAAACAGTGAAGAGCTATACTAAACTTTGTCGGATATCGACAAAAGTGTTTTTGTGATTTAACTTTATAGAGGTGAGTTGCTTTGGACCTCTTGATATCCTGGCCTAAATCGTCCAATATTTAGATATATTTAGCTGTCATATACACTAATAATCGATTAAACGAACTGGGCTCGTAAAGGTCCCCTAGATGTCCTGGCATAATGAGGTCTGGATCGTTCTATATTTAGATATAGCTGTCATACACACTAATAATCGATTAAACGTACTGAGCTCATAAAGGAGGCATTGTTTACCCTTTTGTTGGTTACTTTATTGAGTCAACTCCTCTTTTATCATTTATTCTTGCTTCGCTCTCGGTGAACCTGTCTTTTTCCCATTGAACCTGTCCTCTTCGTATACAAAGTGAATTACACGTGGCATTAAGGATCGTGATTTATTTTGAATATTACAATGGGTGTGCAATCTTCTATGTGTGTGTGCGTGTGCTTATGTGTTTTGTGTAATATTCAAATATTAAGCACACATTATAAAGGCTTACTTTACTTGTTTCATGGTTTGTAGAGAGTTTTTCACTGAACCCCTATTCACGTTGCAAATTCATTATTCAACGCTGTAAATTCCTAGTATTTTCAGCATGGTTTGGAAAAGATGCTATTTCGAAAGCAAAAATTAAAATGATGACACACGTTGCTTTAAGCCATATTATGATGTTGATTTTCCATGATTTCATGCTATTCATTTCCATTAAAAAAAAATATATATAGTGCATATCATATAAAGAGAATATAACGATACATCTTATGGGTGGAGAAAATACATCATTAGGCCCCAACCAACAACAATGGTCTTTAGCATTGTTGTTGGTTGGTTCTAGGCTGAAGCTTAACATCTAGTGATTCAATGAAAGTTTCTCTAAAGACAAAATTTTATAAAAATTTTCTCTGAAAACTGAATTTCTATGAAATTTTCCCTTAAAGCAAGATTTTTAATGAATTTTTTTCTAGAAACAATACTTTAATGAAATTGTTTCAAAAAACAATCTTTATTTTCCATAAAGTCAAAATTTTAATGTATTTTTTTCTAAAAACTAAAGATAAAGATAAAATTTTAGTGAATTTTAATGAATGTAGACTCATAGGCTCATAATGGGGCCTGAATCCGAGGATAGTCCATTGGCTCCATAAGATCGTTTAGACCAATACCAATACAGTAGTTTGGATTATACATTAGGTTCAGCGAACATGTTGTCTTGGTATAATCAGAGCGATGAGGACCACTCGTACTAGGGCAATGGAGACCATTCTAGATATCAGACCCACAGAGACACAGATTAAGTGTGAGGCAGCCATTGCGGCAATGAGACTTAAGGCGATGGGAGAATGGATAGAGAATAGCGAGATAACATCGCGGTATAATCGAGACGACGATAGAAAATCTGAAAGGAATGGGAGATGTTACCTATCGGATACCTGAGATGACACTTGAGGTCGAGTGCGAGGTACTGCTGCCAGCGGCACAATCGTGGATTGACGAAACCCTAGTATTGCCATCTGGAAGATCATGTTACACGGATGGATCAAAGCTAGAGGACAGAGTGGGCCTGGGGGTCTACTGAGAGATGTTTTAGACTGCCTGGACATAATACGGTCCTGCAGGCGGAGATCCGGGCGATCACGGAATGCGTGAAGTGGTGTGTTGTTACAGTGTTGTTGTGAGAATCCTGGGCCTGAGATCTGTTTGTGACTACCTCACAATAATATTGTGTTGCAGGCGGAGATCTGGACAATAAAGGAATGTGAAATGAGGTGGTATGGTGTTAACGCAAGGATATCAAGTGTGAGTAACTTTACTGAAATCAAACTGCCCTTCAGGGCTGTAACAACTGTAACGACCAGGACGGATAGTTCACCAAGAGTCTTGGAGTGTAAGAAGGAGGGTGCCGGGCCATATCGGAGTAAGGGCGAATGAAAGGGCTGACTATTTGGCAGTGAAGGCCAGAAGGCTGCCATCAGTGAGCTTGGTTAATCCGAAAACTTTCGGGGCGACGTATTCCGATCCATTGGGAAAACTATTAAGGCCTGCTTCAAAGTCTTCTAGTAAAAGGACTGCATTCTTTCTAAAACAAAACTTCCAAGAGGATTACCTTAAAATAACATGAAACTCGGAGACCATTTCTCCCGGATGGAAAACAAGAAATGATATCAGGCCTCGAAGTCGACGACTTTTCCCATTGGGGAGTTAAGAACGTGGGCACTGTAGAACAGTAAACCGATCGGTAAGATGACGTAAATCGTATGGGGAAATCAGGATCGTGAGTAGTTAAGAACATGAACGCGCATGTAGTACTGTAGAACAGTGAACCGATCGGTAAGACGACGAAAATCTTTTGCGGAGATCCGGATAGTGAGTAAACGAGACTGTTTCCCAGAGAAAGCACGATAGAGTCAACTATGGCTTTCGGTATCATCACGGGTCACATAGGACTACTGCCTCACATATGCAGTTAGGAGCCACATAGGACAGCGTGTGTTGGACATGTTGGGGAGATAATGAGACATTGCAGCATTTCCTTTGTCAATGACTTTGGTGGCTAACAGACTCCGGCACTTAGATACGAATACGATATCAGATTTGAACTAGCGTAGGGGCATAGAATTAAAAACTATTAAGGATTTTGCGAGCAGCACGAAATACCTAACATAGCTTCCTTTGGATTTACTTTTCGGGTTTAGAGCGCACAACATGTGGTGTATGTCCACAGTGACATGGGGTGGGTTAGAATGCGCACCCTATTTTCAACTTAACTTAAACCAACTTCCTTTAAAGACGAAACATCAATGAAAATTCCATTAAATACAAAATTTTAAAGAAATTTTCCCCAAGCACAAAACTTTCTTCAATCGTCTTCTTCTTATACATATATAAAAATCAATTTGTGTCTATTTGTTTGTTTGTTCCGTATAGACTCAAAAACGGCTAAACTGATTTTCTTGAAATGTTCACACATGGTGCATAATGATCCCGTGATGAAAATAGGGTACTACATATCTCAAGAGGGGGAGGACCCTGCCCCTTACCCAAATTTTCAGAAACGCCAAACCTCAGAGATGGGTGTTGCGATTTTAGAGAAATTTTGTGTGCTTTAACCTAAAAACAAAAATTTGGCATAAAAAATTCGGATGGGGTACCTAGGGAGGCCGCCTTACCCCTCAAACACGTCAAATATATATTGGGTTGCCCAAAAAGTAACTGCGGATTTTTTAAACGAAAGTAAATGCATTTTTAATAAAACTTAGAATGAACTTTAATCAAATATACTTTTTTTACACTTTTTTTCTAAAGCAAGCTAAAATTAACAGCTGATAACTGACAGAAGAAAGAATGCAATTACAGAGTCACAAGCTGTGAAAAAATTTGTCAACGCCGACTATATGAAAAATCCGCAATTACTTTTTGGGCAACCCAATATATAGACCAATCACGACAATATGGGACTCAACTGAAAGGTACTTAGGATAAGAAAAAGTATCTGATATCCAATTGTGGGATCAAGTGTTTGGGGGATCACCCCACCCGATGACAATATGGGGCTTAAATTAAAGGTCTTTGGGAGTTGAGCACGAATCGATATCAACAATCGAAATCAACTGCCTAGGGAACGTTCCATCCCCATAACAAACCCCCAAATAGGACATATTTGCTTACCATGACTACTTGCGGTTCAAAAAGAGTGCAGCACCATGTTGGTAATTTTTAGAGCAAACCCCCAAAACGGGCGTATTTGCTGAATGTTGCAATAAGGGCTCAAATGAAAGGTGTTTGAGATTAGAAAACGTATTTTACATAAATTTTAGGGGCCACGTGTTAGGAGGATGCTTCGCTCATAAACTCCCCTTAAATCAATGGTAATATGGTGTTCAATTAAATGATATGTGAGAGTAGAGCACGATGCTGACATTTTTTCAGGGCTTAGTGTTTGGGGTACCACCCCACTTCCCAAAACACCCATAAATCGGACATATTTACCGACCATGACAATATGGGACTCAAATGAAAGGTACTTGGAAATAGAGAACGAAATTGATACCCATTTTCTGGACCAAGTTTTTGGGGGTCCACCACCCCCAAACAGGACTTTTTTATTTACCATGGCAGTATGGGTCTCAAATAAAAGGTATTCGGAAGAAGAATACGAATCTGATATCCGAATGTGGTACCAAGTATTTGAGCACCGCTCTTCACCCAAAACAGCCCTCAAAGAGAAAAAAATTTATCAAACTTGGCAATATGGGGTCAAATGAATTTGGGATTAGAAAACGAATTTGATATCCCATTTTAGGGCCAAGTGTTTGGGGGACGCCTCATCCCTTAAACTCCCCTTAAACCAATGGTAATATGGGTTTGAAATAAAGCGGACATACATATTTTACGATCATGAAAAAAATATGGAGCTAAAATGAAAGGTATTGGGGAGTGGAAACATAAAATAAACCAACCAACTTCAACCCTGGGGACCTTCCCACTCCCAAAATCCCCATGAGATTATCGGGCTTTTAAAAATGTAGTATATCGAACGTCGAAAACCTGAATAACCCTAAACCCTCTGAGCGGATTCGTAGGCCAATAAAGATCATATGGGATTCAAATAAGGGCCATTATATTGTTATACACTTAGTCAAGCGATATACATATACCATTTAGTAGCATACGTAGCATGGTATTTCACTAAAAGCTCTTTAATTGTCGAAAATAAATGTTCAAAGGAAATTTTTTTCATAATATTGTTCCATAAAAGGCGCATTGGAGCGGGCCGGGTTCAGCTGGTTCTAAACAAAAATTTTTAATAAATTTCCTTTAAGCACAAATTTTTAGTGAAAATTCCTCAAAAGAAAAATTTAAAAGAAATTGTCTCATAAGAGTTGAAATTAACCTAAATGAAAATAAAGTTTTTGCAATGACAAAATTCCAATGAAATTTTCTCATCTTATTTTCTTCTCCATCTGAAAGCGAAAGTGACATGAATTTCATTCTTCATGAGAGCTACCTCTTATGCATTTTTCTTTCAAAAATACTGCAGTAGTATTTTGACTTTAAGCAGAAATTATGAAAGTGTAAACATAATTTCATTTTGTTATACACGGTGACAACAAAAGTTGCCGCATGCAAATACACTTCAAGAAGTATAAATGCGTACGCCAATTTATGTTGGAGTGTGTGTGTGTGTGCCAGCTACTTCATCTAAACCGCATTTTTCTCTACCTATTTGCACTTAGATTTCTTTAAAAAAACGGATAATAGAGAATAACGCAACATTTTTAATGCTAAAAGGAGCCTTAGATTAAAGTATACCATTGTAGCATTCTTTTTTACTCTCCATGCTCTCTGCAATGCAGATGCACTACAATTTCACTGTAAACGAAGAAGTGAAGTGAATGTATGTATTGTGAGTGAGTGAGTGAATGAAGCTTATGTTGTGTTGTTTTACCTTGTATTACAACGCTAATGCCTTTTAATACTGAGCGTATTATTTTAAACACACACACAATGGCAAGGACTAACTTTTTCTTCATTTAATTAATGCAGATATTTTTACTTTTCAATGTGTCCTTTCACTTTTGCAATGTATGCTAAGGCCATTGACGCTAAAGTTCCAGAAAATCTACTTTTTTTTTGATGGACTCGTAATAATGTCAACTAGTGTTGCATTCTTTGAAGGTCTAAGATTATTAGATTGCAAATTGCAATTGCAAATTTGCCCATGAACGTTCTGTTTTGGAACAGGGGAAAACTTCTTACATATCAATGAGTGCTGTCCTATTCACGTTTAAGGTCAATGATAAAGGTCCTTGTTTTTATAACCCAGCACGAAGGGCGTGCCGCAGTGCGACACCTCTTGGGGGAGAAGTTTGTACGTGGCATAGTCCTTTACAAATGTGGCCGGCGTTAGGAGAAAATAACCACCGCTGACATTTTTTTCTGTTTACCCGCCAGGATTTGAACCCAGGCATTCATCGTTATAATCGCACAAGCTAACCTCTGCGCTGCGGTGGCCTACAAGATGTTTGTATTTAAGTTAGAATTAGCTTAGATACAGATGTGGTGTAGGGTAAAATGAAAGGAGAATTAGATTGTCTTCTGTTAACTGTGAGTTTTAGTTATTTTCAATAGTTTTCAATAGTAAATTATTTTCAATAGTAAATTTTGAACGAATAAAACTAGGCGCTTGAAATTTTGCACAATGCCTTCTATTAGTGTAGGTCGGTTGGGATTAAAAATGGGTCAAATCGGTCCATATTTGGATACAGCTGCCATATAAACCGATCACCCGTCTTGAATCTTGAGCTTCAAGAAGGCGCAATTCTTATACGATTTGGCTGAAATTTTGTATGCTGCATTTTGTTATGACTTCCAACAACTGCGCTAATTATGGTTTCAATCAGTCAACAACCTGCCATAAATATAATTGCTCGATTTGCCTAAAATTTGGGAGATGGTATTTTTCTATGACTTCTAACATCCATGAGAAGTAAAGGGTGATTTTTTTGAGGTTAGGATTTTCATGCATTAGTATTTGACAGATCACGTGGGATTTCAGACATGGTGTCAAAGAGAAAGATGCTCAGTATGCTTTGACATTTCATCATGAATAGACTTACTAACGAGCAACGCTTGCAAATCATTGAATTTTATTACCAAAATCAGTCATCGGTTCGAAATGTGTTCATTCACCGTAACGTTGCGTCCAACAGCATCTTTGAAAAAATACGGTCCAATGATTCCACCAGCGTACAAACCACACCAAACAGTGCATTTTTCGGGATGCATGGGCAGTTCTTGAACGGCTTCTGGTTGCTCTTCACTCCAAATGCGGCAATTTTGCTTATTTACGTAGCCATTCAACCAGAAATGAGCCTCATCGCTGAACAAAATTTGAACACATTTCGAACCGAACACTGATTTTGGTAATAAAATTCAATGATTTGCAAGCGTTGCTCGTTAGTAAGTCTATTCATGATGAAATGTCAAAGCATACTGAGCATCTTTCTCTTTGACACCATGTCTAAAATCCCACGTGATCTGTCAAATACTAATGCATGAAAATCCTAACCTTAAAAAAATCACCCTTTACAATCTAATTTGTGTATTACTTAATATAGCTCTCATACATTTGAAAAAGTCATTCAAAGAATTTGACAAATGCGATCCATGATGGAGGATATAAAAGTTTCGGCCTGGTCGAACTTTACACGCTTTTACTTGTTTAAATAGCTTTTTCCCATAGAATGCCTCATACCCGTTTGAATTATCTTCCAAATATCCACCAAGGGATCTATCTATCTATCTATCTGAATATTGCACTCTTACAATCAACCATTTTAGGCCAAATTCCGAGAAAATGTGACTGTAAAGATAGGATTCGACTCCAAGTTGTAAACGAACGGCATCAAAATAAGTTATGCAGTCGGTTTAGGTGTATCGTATTCTCAGAGGAAACCAACATATCGACCTCGGTAAAGCTCCCAGAGAGCAGCAAATTTTGCCTATGAACATTCCATTAAAGAACAACGATAAAAGTATAGCATAGAAAGGCATCTGGGGGGAGTGCGAAGCACCACCCAGAATTTAAAAAATTCCATTGTTTTCGCAAAGTTTGTTCAGTTTATTGCTTTTTAAAGGGTTTTAGCACCCCCAACCCCCCACCGCCCCAGAATGCTGGGCTGGCTTCGCTAATAGCGGGACCCCCTATTTATTGCTGAGTTCGAACAGTGAGACGCAGCGAGACGACACCACTAAGTACAGAAGTTTTACGTTTTCTAAACTCATTTAAACTCCATATTGCAAAAGTCAGCAAATATGTCCGGTTTTGGGGTATTGGGGTATTGGATTTTTTTAAAAAAAATAAATGCATTTTTAATAAAACTTAGAATGAACTTTAATCAAATATACTTTTTTTACACTTTTTTTCTAAAGCAAGCTAAAAGTAACAGCTGATAACTGACAGAAGAAAGAATGCAATTACAGAGTCACAAGCT
Organism: Stomoxys calcitrans; assembly: GCF_963082655.1. Lineage (NCBI taxonomy): Eukaryota > Metazoa > Arthropoda > Insecta > Diptera > Muscidae > Stomoxys > Stomoxys calcitrans. The sequence goes on along the minus strand of NC_081553.1, from coordinate 74,888,017 downwards.
GTGAAAAAATTTGTCAACGCCGACTATATGAAAAATCCGCAATTACTTTTTGGGGAACCCAATATATCGGATTGGTGTTCTACTCTAAAAATCCTCTTATTTGAGCCTCATATTGCAACAGTATACAAATACTTCCTACTTGTGTGGTGTTGTGGGGGTGGGTTGGCCCCATAGACACTTTTCTCGAATATTGATATTAGATTTATGCTTTACTCCCAAAGGCCTTTCATTTGAGCCCTATATTGCCATGGTCGGTAAATATGTCCGATTTAGGGGTATTTTGGGGGATGGGGTGGTCCCCCTAACACTTGGTCCGACAATTGGTTGTCAGATACGTTTTCTTATCCTAAATATCTTTCATTTGAGTTGCATATTGTCGTGATTGTTCTAAATATAGGTTTGGTAGGTTTTAGGGTGAGGCGGCACCCTAGGTAGCGCATCCGAAATTTGGATACCAAATTTTTATACCCTCCATTTTTATACTACTCGAAATAATCGTCTGAGACCCCATAAAGTATTTATATTCTTGATCGTCATGACATGTTATGTCGATCTAGCCATGTCCGTCCGTCCGTCTGTCTGTCGAAAGCACGCTAACTTTCGAAGGAGTAAAGCTAGCCGACTGAAATTTTGCACAAACACTTCTTATTAGCGTAGATCGGTTGGGATTGTAAATGGGCCATATCGGTCCATGTTTTGATATAGCTGCCATATAAACCGATCTTGAGTCTTAACTTCTTGAACCTCTAGAGGGCGCAATTCTTATCCGATTGGAATGAAATTGGAAATTGCACGAAGTTTTTTGTTATGATATCCAACAACTGTGCCAAGTATGGTTAAAATCGGTCCACAACCTGATATAGCTGTCATATAAACCGATCTGGGGACTTGACTTCACGAGCTTCTAGAGGACGCAATTCCTATCCAATTGGGCTGGAATTTTCCATGACATATTTTATTATGACTTTCAACAACTGTGTCAATAAGGTTCGTCCCGGTCCACATCGGTCTTTAACCTGATATAGCTCCCATAAAAACCGATATCCCGATTTGACTTCTTGAGCCCCTGGAAGACGCAATTTTTGTCCGATTAGGTTGAAGTTTTGCACGTAGTGTTCTGTAATAACTTCCAAAAACTGTGGCAAGTACGTCTATAACCTGCGTTAGCTCCCATATAAACCGATCTCCCGATTTGACTTCTTGAAACCTGACAAGCCGCCGCAATTTTTTTCCGATTTGGCTGAACTTGAGCATGTAGTGTTCTGTTATGACTTCCAAAAACTGTGTCAAGTTTGTTCCAAATCGTTATATAACCTAATGGGAGCTATACCATATAAACCGATTTCCCGATTTGACATTTGACATCGTCATATAAGCCGCAATTTTTGTTCGATTTAGTTAAATTTTGCACATTGTATTCTGTTATGACTTCCAACAAGTGTGCCAATGAACCGGTCTCTCGATTATCGGTGTTCGGTTCCTAGAAGCTTTAATTTTTGCTGATTTAACAAAAGTTTAGTATATAGAATGAAATTTTGTCCTTCGACTTAATTTATTTTGTATAAATTTGTAGCAGAATTCACGGTGGTGGGTTTCCAATTTTCGGCACTGGTGAACTTAGCTTTTTTTTACTTATTATTCAAAAAATCATACTGTCACATTATTTACATCTCAAACTAACCCAACCGACCGTTACTCGAAATATGAAAATTATGAGAACAGATGCAGTTTGTTGTAATTCTTCTTACCTCATCGTTCCGGTTGCAACCCATCGTTATATTGGTCATATCTGTCCGCCTGATTGGCTAATGCTCTTGAAATTTTTCATAAATGCTTCGATTTAGCATAGGTCGGTACGCAGTGTAAAAGGGATAAAAAAGTCAATGCTTTAATACAGCTGTCATATTAAGCAAACTTCCCATTTGATTTCGCGAGACCCTTAAGGGGGTTTGCTGTTGCTGTGATGTGCCTTTGTTTTGACGACAACGATTTCATCTACAGCCATCTTCGCGGCAAGCTTCAGCTCAATAGCTTTGTATATACAAACTGCTTTTTCTTATAATTTTACTACGAATTAACATAAGTGCTTAATATTTCAATGAGCAAAAAATGTAAAATCATAAAAATTATTTTTCAAACAAACAAGTCATAGCTCATGTTGAAAAAATTTTACCAATACGCAATACAGCCACTATTAATTGAAAATTTCGGCTTAAACCAAAATTCTTTGTTCAAATTTGTGGGGAACATACCATTGGGATTCCCCATTCATATATACAGAGATATTGTAAGCATTTAGCCATGATCAACAATGCCAAATCTACATAAAGCAATATTTGTATACCCAATTTTTTTTTCTATTCTTAAATTTCAATTTGATTTATTCTTGGCACAAGTGTTGTTAGTTTGTGATGTTTCATTTACTTAGCTCTTCAAACGGACGAAACATCATTGATTAATCGCGTGCCCAATCACCGCAGATACAAATTTCAAAATGTAATGCAGAAACTTGTTTCATTGCCAATTCTTTTTTTCCCATGAAAAATTGAAATACTATACAACTCAATAGGCTGTTTTTCAATAGGAAATCATGTGTGGTTGATTTGTATTGAAGTTTCTGTTTACAAATTCAGTATCTATTGCAAATTTAATATGTTTACATACAACAAATTTCAATGTTCCAATTGATGGCAAATTATTTGTGGTTTTCCATAGAAATTCGAAAACCATTAAAATGGAAATTAAAAAAAAAATGTTAGATACAAAATTCAAGAAGAAGTATTCAATCAGTGGTAGGAAAATTCTGTTGTCCATTGTAAAAATTAAAATTTACGTAATGACGTGGCACATGTTGACACTACTTTTCAAATAATTTAAAATTTTTGTTTGTTTCTCTTTCGAGACGAGCTCAATGATCGGAGATGCGAATGGAAAAGGAATGCCAAAGATAGCAATACTCACCAACCACTATGGGACGCGTTTCGTCTTTGGTTAGAAGACTTTTTAACCATATTAGGTGTGATGGCTTCAAGGGCCGTGCGTTGGTATGTTGTATTAGGATCGTATTAATATCGAAAACGCATCTATTATATAATTACCACATTAACCACGCTCGACATCACTGTCTATTAGCTGTACTTTTCCCAATGCATGTATTTTTGTCTAATGACAGACATTCTTTCTGTGACAAATTACACTTCTTCCGTACTACACATGATTTTGTTCATCTGTTGGAAGTTGTATTGATGGCTTCGAAGGCTAAGACAATGGCAATATGGTTGAAAAGTCTTCTAACCAAAGACGAAACACGTCCCATAGTGGTTGGTGTGTGTTGCTATCTTCGGCTTTCCTTTTCCATTTGCATCTCCGATCATTGAGCTCGTCTAGATAGAGAAACAAACAAAAATTTGAAAATTTAATGATCTTCGCCCTAATAGGCAAAAAATTTGAAAAATGAATCATCTAAAATTTTAAGATATTTCCGCAGCCTAGACTCTGCCAATATGCGGCCCAGCCCATGTAAACCTTACTTCTGTCGTAATATGTTCAAAATTATTATCCTCCTACTATTCCTTGAGAAAATTTCTCGGTAAAACACTATCGGAAAGTTTAATGCAATGTTAAATAAGGATAATGGTGCACATGTGTGCGCCGCTATGTCCCCGTTCCTTTACCTTCATTAGCATTTTCCAATTTAAACTTTGTCATAGAAGAGTTGTGCCCAAATAAAATCATGCGTCCGGCATATAATGCATTCTTGCAACATATGCTGTCACATAAATTGTTGCCAAGTTTTAACTTTGCAACTGAATATCTAGTACAAATTATTCGTTCATATATTTTTGGGTAGTAATAATTTTTGGACTAATTACACTATGCTGCAAAAGCAAAAATGTATTTTTAAAGAAAACTAAGGGGGTGCCAGTCAATTTGAAGCGTCCTGTCAAAAACTAACAATGTTTCTGGCAGAGAAGCCCTTTGTGGTTGTAATACAAAGCAATGTAGCCAATATTGATGAGAGATTGTTCATTGCTAATCAGAAATAGCCCTTCGATTTATGTAGTGGCGATATGCAATAGAGAACAGCATAACTCTCAGTTAATTAATTCAAAGTAACTTCTAGTTGGCTTTATTTACTCTTTCACTAAAAGTATTGTTGGTCAGTGTTCTTTTGAATACTCGAAAGTGAGAAACATTAGGTTGTTACAAATTAAAATTAGTGCTGTACCATACATTTCAGAAGATGAAGAGATGGCAAAAGTTGGTTGGAGTTGAGCATATAATATCAACTACGCAATACTTTTAACATACGTACGCGAGCGTAGCAGAGAGGCAAAATTTTATGAAGATCGTACCAAATTTGTGCCTATTACAGCTATAAAAGCGATTTTCGCAAACAAGTTAGCTTAGACATCCACAATGAATTCAGCTAAAAATGTGTACATATGAAAATTTCTACCATATCAGGCAAACACTTAGAAACCAACTTAAACCATACCTGGCACGATTGTTGAAAATCGTAGCGAAACACAATGTGCAAAATTTCAGAGTAGTGGGATAAAAACTGAGGCTTCTTGCGACTTCAGATATTAAATCGGGAGTTCAGTTTATATGGGAGCTACATCAAGTTATAAACCTACTAGCTGAACCGGTTCGCTCCGCTGCGCCTTCTTTTATTTCATATAGAAAAAAAATATCCTTTGATTATTTATTTTCGATAATTAAAGAGCTTTTAGTGAAATACTATACTACGAAATTAGTACATGTATATCGCATGACTAACAGTATAACAATATAAATGTCTTTGGGATTCGGATCCCAAAAAATCTTTATTGGTCTATGACTCGGAGGGTTTAGGGTCATTCATGTTTGGGTGTTAGATATACTCCATTCTCAAAAGTCTTTGCTTCAACCCGATATTGTGATGATGTCCGATTTAGGAGTGTTTTCGGGGGTGAGGTTGTCCCCTAGACACTTTGACCTGAAAAAATATCAGCATCGTGCTCTTCTCTCAAATTCCATTTATTTTATTGCCATTGGTGTAAGGGCAGTTTATGGGGTGAGACGTCCCCCAAACACATGGCCCCAAAATAAATATCAAATTCGTTTTCTAATATCAAATACCTTCCATTTGGCAGGGTCGAGAATTTTTTTCACTTTCAGCCCCATATTGCGATGGTCAGTAAAAAATTTTTGTTTGTGGGGTATTTTGGGAAAGGCGTAGACCCCCAGAAAATTAGTCCCGAAAGTGAGTATCAATTCTTGCTCCACCACCCAATACCTTTCATTTAAGCTCCACGTTGACATGGTCGGTAAATATGCCCGATTTAGGGGTGTTTTGGAGATTGGGATGGTCCCCCAAACACTGAGCCCGGAAAATATATCAGCAACGTGCTCTATTCTCATATATCTATATATCATTTATTTGAACCCCATATTGCCATTAGCCTCAAGATTGGATATCCAATTCGTTTTCTAATCTCATTTAAACTCCTTATTGCAACAGTCAGCAAATATGTCTGATTTGGGGTATTGACCCTAAAAACTATAAATATTTAGTTTCACTCTCAAATTGTTATGGTGGTGGGACGTTCCCTAGACAGTTGGTCTCTAATTTTGATATCAGATACGTGGTCTACTCCCAAATACCTTTTATTTGAGTTCCACATTGACATGGTCGGTAAATATGTCTGATTTAGGTGTGCTTTGGGAATTGGAGTGGTCCCCCAAACACTTAGTCCTGAAAATATATCAGTATCGTTCTCTACTCTTAAATGTAATTCATTTGAACCTCATATTGTCATTGGCCTCAAAATTGGATATCAAATTCGTTTTCTAATCTCAAATACCTTTCATTTAAAAACCTTATAACTAAAGTCAGCAAATAAGTCCGGTTTGGGGTATGGTTGCTAAAAACTATCACTATCGAGATCCACTCACTCTAAGACCCAAATTGTCATGGTGAGCAAATACGTCTTATTTGGGCATTGTTATGGGGGTGGGACGTCCCCTAGGCAGTTGGTCCCGAATGTTGATATTGGGTTCTTGGTCTACTCCCAAATATCTTCAATTTGAGCCCCATGTTTCCATAGTCGGCAAACATGAGCCCCATGGTTTGAGGGATGGGCGGCCATTCAGTGACTTGCCCCTGAAAATATATATTAGATTTGTGCTCTACTCTAAAATACCTCTTATTAAAGCCCCATATTGCCATATTGGAATAGTCAGCAAATACGTCCTATATCTATGGTGTTAAGGAGGTAGGGTAGCCCCATAGACACTTTTTCGCGAATATTGATATCAAATTCGTGCTTTACTCCCAAAGACCTTTCATTTGATCCCCATATTGTTATGGTCGTAAATCTGTTGTCTTTGGGGGTGTTTTTGGGAGGAGTGGCCCCCCAAATACTTGGCCCCACGTTTGGATATCAGGTTCGTATTCTACCCCAAATACCTTTTATTTAAGCCCGATATTGCCATGGCCAGTAAATAAGTTCTGTTTGGGTGTGTTTTGGGGAAGGGGTGTACTCCCAGACACGTGGTACCACATTTGGATATAAGACTCGTACCGTTCTTGGAAATACCTTCCATTTGAATCCCATATTGCCATGATCGGTGTATATGTCCGATTTAGGGGTGTGTAGGGGTGGTCCCCTTAACACTTGGTCTGACAATTGGACATCAGATACGTTTTCTTATCCTAAATACCTTTCAATTGAGTTCATATTGTCGTGATTGGTCTAAATATATATTTGGTAGGTTTTAAGGGTGGGGCGGCCCCCTTAGGTAGCCCATACGAAATTTGGATACCAAATTTTTAAAATTGGTAGGTTTTGAGGGAGGTTTCGAGGGTGTGACGGCGCCCCTAGGTACCTCATCTGAAATTTGGATACCAAATTTTTATTTTTAGGTTACTATAAGAGAGTACACAAAATTTCGCTTAAATCGCACCACCTATCAATGAGATCTGGCGTTTCTGAAAATTATGTCAAAGGGGAGGATCCGCCCCCCTCAGATATCAAAAAATTAAGTACTCTATTTTTACACGGAATCATTATGCACCATCAGCGAAAATTTCATGAAAATTGGTTCAGCCGTTTTAGAGAGAACAAACCGACAAAAAACACAATTTAATTTTTGTATTTAACTTGGCATGGCTGTTGGAAGCCATAGTAAAACCTAACGTGCAAAAATTCAGCCAAATCATTTGGTAATAGTGCCCCTAGAGGCTAAAGAAGTCAAATATGAATATGTTGTTGTTGTTGAAGCAGTTTGTTGTGTTCTACCTTTCGTCTGCTTGATTCTGTTGAGCGTCCAGATCCAGGAATCTGCGACTAAGACGCGGTGCGTCCAGAGGGATCTGGGTTTGAGTCGAGTGGATCTGGCTGGGCAGTTAAACAGGTGACGTGTGTCATGTGGTCGCAGGTCACAGTCGGGACATACATCTTGAACGTCTGCATCAATCCTTGCTCTGTAAGAATTGAGGTGGCTGAGAAACGTTGACCTCTCATTTTATTTCTTACATACGGGTATGAAAAGAAGTCATTCGGTACAAAGTCAGAACTATACGGCGGATGACTCATCAAATCGATGTTTTGAGTGCTTAAAAATGCAGTTGTTTCGTATTTTTGAAGCATTTCTTTCGACCAATCGACACGAGCGTTTTTTTGAGCGATTGACAAATTGTGTGAAATTGGGAAATTCGCCTTGAAGTGAACTACGACCTTGGTTGAATTTACCATAACATCGATAAGCACTGGTCCTTGATTGAGCTTCATCGCCAAAAATTTAATTAAGTTCATCGATGCACTGTTGTTGAGTTAATCCACGTTGAATGTTGTAAAAAATAATTGCAAGAAAATGTTTGCGATTTAATTCCCTTTTTTGAGTGAGATGAATCTTTTAAGTTACTGTAAACAACACAAATAGCGCTCGTATGTCAAAAACGTTCTGAGTACGTGTAACCTCGAAAATGTCAAGCTTTACGATAGAGCTTTCAGTTGGCAGATTGTAACACAAGGGTTATTCAAATGTTGACCGTGACTAAGCCTCAAATGATCCATTCGCTTAGTCCAATTTTGGCATTCTCTTACCAAACATTTCGGTTGGTATCTCACCAATAAATGATTCAATGTTGTCTTCCAATGCGTCAATTGAATTTTATTATCAAAATATGTACTCTGTTAAGAAACTTCATCACACGCTTCTTCCATTTTACGACGAAGTTCTTTTATCTCAATGGGTACGTAAATAAGCAGTATTGTCGTTTTTGAAATGAAGGTTAACTAGAAGCATTGCAAGAGCTACCAATGCATGCAGAAAAAATCATAGTTTGGCGTGGTTTATGGGCTGGTGGCATCATTGGACCGTACTTCTTCACAGATGAGGCGAATCGTAACGTAACAGTGAATGGTGAGCGCTAACGTGAGATGATATTAATTTTTTTGCCCCAAAATGCATGAGCTTGACTTGCATGACATGTGGTTTCAACAAGACGGTACCACATGCCACACAGCACGAGTAATAATGGACTTATCGAGAGGCGAGTTCGGTGAACATTTTATTCCACGTTCAAGACTAGGTCGTGTGACTTAACGCCTTTAGACTATTTTTTGTGGGGCTATGTTAAAGCTCATGTCTATACAGACAAACCCGCTTCAATTGACGCATTGAAAGACAACATTGAAGCATTTATTTGTGAGATACCGGCCGAAATGTTGGAAAGAGTACGCCAACATTGGAAAACCCGGATGGACCATTTGAGGCGCAGTCACGGTCAACATTTGCATGATAATAATGAAATAATAACATTAAGTTGTATGGATCGTACTATCGATTCAAATAAAGATTTCAAAAATTTTTCTGAATTTTATGTGTTTTTTTTTTTTTGAAACACTTTTCTACAGCTCTTAAAAAATCATCCTTTATAAGGAATGGTGTACCCTCAATTACATCGAATAGCAGACTACCATTACCTAACTTAACCTCAAAATACATACTAGTAAATGTTTCTTTAAAAATTCTCTTTATTATGATACAACCTAAGTCATTCACACTAGCCATGCTAATACAATACAATTCCGCATGCCATTAAATATGAAAGAGAAAAAAAACCAAAAAAACACTGAAAACTTTGTTAATGTTTGCAAAATACTTTTCGCATAACCGCCACATCTGATGCGTACTAACCAACTCATATTTCGTGAAAACCAACTCATTTTCTCTTCATACAGCTCAAGTGCTCAAGCACTACTCTCAACCGACTGTGAGTGATGTTGCAGCAATGATGGCTGTTCGCATCTTGGCCATCTGGAAAATACTTTTACTTTAGTGGTGGTGATGCTATTGAGGAATTTTATTACTATTAATAATAATAAGAAAAGTTTATTTTATGTCGGTAATTAATGTGTTAATAAATTAAGTTTTATTTTAAACTAATCGTGGTTGTAAGAAGATGGCTGCATTATGCAATGAAGAAATTAATTAGAACAGCTAATAATTTACTATGGCGGAAAGAAAGCTGATTATCTGTCTCAAGTGACCCACAGTTTTGGTAAAGTATTTTGATGGACGGTTTAGACAGAATGGGAAAAACCGAAGAAAGAAAAAAATTTAAGATGTTGAAGATCATATCTAAAACTTTTTAATAAGTGCGAATCTTTATGCCTAAGAGGCCAAAACCAAACAAATGAGTATATGGGCATTGATTCGCTTACGATGGTAAAATTCACAACAAAACTTCAGACATTATTTCAACACCCTCAAGGTTTTTATCGGCAGATCGAAAATTAATTTCACACATTTATAATCTCAACAGTCCTTCATTAATAAAAATATCTTGGGAACATTTTCGTCAGAAATTTTTTATCCCTGTCTATACTCTACACCATAATTATGGCATAGAGTATTACAAATTAGGGCATTTGTTTGTAATGCCCAGAAGAAAGAGAGATTAATATCAGGATAGGCTCAGAAGCATTTTCTGCCTCGACTTAACTAAGACCGACTGTCTGTCCATCGTAAATCAAAGTACGGATCGAAATTTCCATTCGAAAATCTGAAAATTTAGCCCAGGTTTCTCTTTGGGCTAGAGACGAAGCCTTTTGAAAAAGTGGGCTCAGACTAAGATATAGCTCCCATAAATTTGTTCGTCAGATTTGTACTAATTTTGCAATTAATTGGTTATTTGCTTACCGACATTTTGCACGAAGGATTTTCTTGCTCTCGATATGACTCGTAACTTTCTATTGGTTCCCATATATGTGTATCGCACGATTTTTACTTCCAGAGCCTTTGTCAGCGCATTTCTTAACAAAAATGCAAATTTTGCCCGTCAACATTCCACTAAGGAACAGGGGCAAACTTCTCACATATCAATTCAAGTTTTTAGCTCAATGATAAGGGGCCTCCTTTTTATAGCCGAACGTCCCAGTCCGAACGTCGTACCGCAGTGCGACACCTCTTTAGAGTGAAGTTTTACATGGCATAGTACCTCACAAATGTTGCCAGCATTAGGAGGGGAAAACCACCGCTGAAATTTTTGTTTTGTTTTTATACCCTCCACCATAGGAGGGGGGGGGGGGGTATACTAATTTCGTCATTTTGTTTGTAACTACTCGAAATATTCATCTGAGACCCCATAAAGTATATATATTCTTGATCGTCGCGACATTTTATGTCGATCTAGCCATGTCCGTCCGTCTGTCCGTCCGTCCGTCTGTCTGTCGAAAGCACGCTAACTTCCGAAGGAGTAAAGCGAGCCGCTTGAAATTTTGCACAAATACCTTTTATGAATGTAGGTCGGTTGGTATTGTAAATGGGCCATATCGGTCCATGTTTTGATATAGCTGCCATATAAACCGATCTTGGGTCTTGACTTCTTGCGCCACTAGAGGGCGCAATTCTCATTCGATTTGACTGAAATTTTCCACATAGTGTTTTAGTATCACTTCTAACAACTGTGCTAAGTATGGTTCAAATCGGTCCATAACCTGGTATAGCTGCCATATAAACCGATCTTGGGTCTTGACTTCTTGAGCCTCTAGAGAGCGCAATTCTTACCCGATTGGTATGAAATTTGCACGACGTGTTTTTTTATGATATCCAACAACTGTACTAAGTATGATTCAAATCGGTCCATAACCTGGTATAGCTGCCATATAAACCGATCTTGGGTCTTGACTTCTTGAGCCTCTAGAGGTCGCAATTATTATTCGATTTGCCTAAAATTTTGTACAACGGATCCTCTCATGGCCATTAACATACGTGTTTATTATGGTCTGAATCGGTCTATTTCCCGATAGAGCTTCCATATAAATCGATCTCTCTATTCTACCTCTTGAGCCCCCAAAGGGCGCAATTCTTATTCGACTTGGCTGACATTTTACACAGGTCTCCAACATATAATTTAATTGTAGTCTTAACCGGATGATATCTTGATATCGCTCTAATAGCAGAGCAAATCTTTTCTTATATCATTTTTTGCCTAAGAAGAGATGTCGGGAAAAGAACTCGACAAATGCGCTCCATGGTGGAGGGTATATAAGATTCGGCCCGCTTGAACTTATCACGCTTTTACTTGTTTCTGATGGTCTCGCTAGGATTCTAACCCAGGCGTTCAGCGTCATAGGCGGACATGCTACCCTCTGCGCTACAGTGGCCTCCCATTTCTTAACAGTTCTTCTAAAAATTTTGCACAATGGCTTCTTTTATGACTTTTACCACGTGTTCCGCTTTTGGTTCCTTTATATGTATCTCTCAGTTTTCAGTTTTAATTTCTTTGCATGCGCAATTATCAACCCTCCCCTTCCCTTCTGCCACAAAATCCAATTCTACTATGTGTTTCAAGTATGGTCTATTCTGTTAATTGATCACCATGCAATGGGGCGTTTTGCTATTGCAACGGAAATTTCCTATAATCGAAAAGATAGTATTTTCAAAGAAACTGATTAAAATGGAATTATAAATTATCAAATACTAAGAAAAATGTCTGCAATAATAAACTCAAGCTTATACACCCAAAAAAATAATTCGTTTCACATAAAGGAAATTTTCGACAGGTCAATTTGTTTTGTGAAAAATGTTGGACTTTGTTTACAATGAAAGTACATGTTTTTTGCGATAATTTCCTGCAAGAATTGTTGGTAAATAGAAAAAAGCTATTTTACCCAGACCTATCATACCTGTCATTGTTCATATACAGAATTTTTGTATCTCAGGCGACATCTTAATGACAAAAGAGTTTCGAAAGCCGCAAACGATTATTGTTAACCTTACCAATAAGTATTCTTCTGTGTCTCTCCTACTATAGCGATATGGTGAGGTTTTGAGCGTTTAGATCAAAACTGTTTAAAATTTCATCAAAACCGGAGGAAAAATGCTCTTGTTATAGGCTTAATACTCTATATCGGGGGATCGGTCTGTATGGCAGCTATATCCAAATATGGTTCGATCAGGACTATACTCAACATGTAGATGTAGGGGTCTAGCAGAACTCAATGTTCCAAACTTCATCGTAGTCGGATGAAAAATGCTCCTTTTATAGCCTCATTACACTATACCGGAGATCGGTCTATAGGGCAGCTATGTCCAAATATGTTTCGATCTCGACGATATTCAATAACAGGTGTCGAGGCTTATCAAAACTCACTGTTTCAAATTTCATCAAAATCGGATGAAAAATGCTCCCTTTATGGGCTTAATGCTTTATATCGGGAGATCGGTCTATATGGCAGCTATATCCAAATTTGGTCCGATCTGAACGTTATTCAACAAATAGGTTTAAATAGGTGCCGGAACTCACTTTGCCAAATTTCATCGAAGTAGGATGAAAAATGCTCCTTTTATAGGCTCATTACACATTATCGGGAGATCGCTATATATGGCAGCTATATCCAAATAGGGTCCGACCTGTACCACATTTGACAGGGTCTACCAGAACACACTGTGCCAAATTTCATCGAGTTCGTGTAATAAATGGATCTTTTATTGCCTCAATACCCTATATCTGGAGAACGGGCGTTCGGTCTATAGGGCAGCTATATCAAAATACTGTCCGATCTGGACCATATATGGGTAGAATCTATCAGAACTCACTTTGCCAAATTTCATTGAAATCGGATAAAAAATGTATTGCCTAAAGACTTTAAGCCAAGATATCGATCAATACAACGGCTATGTATAACTAAATTCCGATTTTATGAGATCCGAAAATCAGGCTTATATACAAAGAATACGAAATCGTCAAAAATTGTTTGAAAAATTATTTTAATTATCAAATTATTTGAAAATTTATATAAACCCAAATTAATACCTAAACCAGTAAGAAAAGGCAAAAGTCGGGCGGTGCCGACTTTATAATACCCTACACCTATACTATTGGTACAAAGTGGAAGCTATATCTAATTCTGAACCGATTTTGATGGATCCTGTCGAATGTCTTCAGATAGGTTATTAAACAATCCTTATCAAATTTCGAACAAATACATTCAAACTTTAATAACTACGGTTGATAAATGACAACATTATTGTAAATTATCCAAAATCAAATTATCCAAAAAAATGTCCAAATCTGAACCAATTTTTTTCAATAGGCTTCGTCTCTAGGCCGAAAAACATGCCCGTGCTAAATTTGAAGACGATCGAATGAAAATTGCGACCTGTACTTGGTACACAAATTAACATGGACAGACAGACGGATAGACAGACAGACGGATAGACAGACAGACGGACAGACGCACAGACGTACAGACGGACATAGCTAAATCGAAGCACAAAGTTATTCTGAGTCGATTGGTGTCTGAACCGATTTTTCCGATTCTTCGTCTCTAGGCCGAAAAACATGCCTGTGCCAAATTTGAAGACGATCGGATGAAAATTGGGGCCTGTACTTTGTACACAAATAAACATGGACAGACGGACATAGCTAAATCGAATCACAAAGTGATTCTGAGTCGATAGGTGTACTTATCAATGGGTCTATGTCTTTCCTTTTGGGTGTCACAAACTAATTCACTAAGCTATAATATTTATCGGGAATTTACCCAATAAATATCCAAGCTTTGGGTATATACCCGGTAGCAACCCATCTCTACAAATGGGCCCTTTTGGATTAGATTTGGATATGGCTCCCATATAAAGAAGTCCTTCGACTTGATTTCTCGAGCCCTTATACGCAATTGCTTTCCGATTGGGCTAAAATATTGCATGTTTTCTGTTATGACTTCCAATACCCGTATCAAGTGCGGTTCAGACCGATCTCCGGATTTTACAGCGTGAGCCCTTAACAAGCCGCAATTGTTATCCGATTGGGTTTAAGTTTTACACGGAATGTTCTGTTACGTTCTATTTGATATTTTAGTAAGTATAGAAAATTTATCATTGAAATGTTTTGGACACTGGTTTTATTTATAACAAGTAAAAGCATGCTAAGTTCGGCCGTTCCGAATCTTGGGAACCCACCACCAACGATTTTGCTAAAAATTTATACCAAATAAATTTAGTGAAAGGGCAGTATTTTTTTATTCTACATACCAAACTTCTGTCAAACCAGCAAAAATCAGGTTATAGACCGATTCGGACCATACTTGTCAGAGTTGTTGAAAATCCTAATAGAACACCACATGCAAGGGCTCAAGAAGTCAAATCGGGAGATCGGTTTATATGGGCTATATCAGGTTACGGACCGATTCGGACTGTACTTGGCACAGTTATCGCAAGTCATAACAGAACATTTCATGCAAAATTTCAGTTAAATCCGACAAAAATTGCGGCTAGTAAGGGCTCAAGAGGTCAAATCGGAGAACGGTTTACATGGGAGCTATATCAGGTTGAAGACCTTTTCGGACTGTACTTGACAAAGCTATTGCAAGTCATAACAGAACATTACATGCAAAATTTCAGCCAAATCGGGCAAAAATTGCGGCTAGTAAGGGATCAAGAATTCAAATCGGGAGATCGATTTACATGGCAGCTATATCAGGTAATAGACCGGTTTGGATCGTGCTAGGCACAGCTGTTAGAAGTTATAACAGTACACTTCATCCAAAATTTAATCCAAATCGGACAAAAATTGCGGCTTCCAGTGGCTTAAGAATTCAAATCCGGCGATCGGTTTATATGGGAGCAATATCTAAATCTGAACCGATATGGTCCATTTGCCATCCCCAAAGACTTACATCAATATTAAATATCTATGCAAAATTTCAGGTGGCTATCTTTACGAGTTCGACCGCTATAGTAATTTCAACGGACCGATATGGCTAGATCGACTCAGAACGTCGAGACGATCAAGAATATATACACTTTATGGGGTCTTAGACGAATATTTCGAGGTGTTACAAAGAAAATTACCATCCTATAGTGGTGGGTATAAAATAAAGTAGGTAGACTCGGCTGCGCCCGATTTTAGGCTTTCCTTACAGGTTTTTAATTTTTAATTTCATATTATTCAGTTTAGTTCAAAAGACTATGTTCTCAAGGTCGGCTATCGAGAGGCTCAGAAAAACTCACTGTTTTAAATTTCAGCGAAATTGGTTTAAACATAAAGCTTTTATGGGCTTTAGACCCTTTATCGGCAGATCGGTCTATATGGTAGCTATATATGAATATAGCCTGATCCGAACCATATTTAGGTCGGATGTTGGGAGGCCTTTAGCTACTTACTGTTTCAAATTCCAGCGAAATCGGACAATAAATAAAGGTTTTATTTGCTTCAGACCCTTTGTCGGCAGATCGGTCTATATGACAGCTATATCTAAATATATTGCTGAATATATCAGCTGTTACGTTTAGCTTGCTTTAGAAAAAAGTGTAAAAAAAGTATATTTGATTAAAGTTCATTCTAAGCTTTATTAAAAATGCATTTACTTTCTTTTAAAAAATCCGCAATTACTTTTTGGGCAACCCAATAGTTCGATCAGAAGCATATTTAGTTCCTGTGTTAGGAGGCTCTAAATTACTCACTGTTTCAAATTTCAGCGAAATCGGATTAAAAATAAAGCTTTTATGGACTTTAGAACCATTATCCTGAGATCGGTCTATATGGCAGCTATATCTAACTATAGTCCATTCTAAACCATATTTAGGTCGGATGTCGGGATGCTAAAAATAACTCACTGTTTCAAATTTCAGCGAAATCGGATAATAAATAAAGCTTTTATTGGCTTCAGACCCTTTATCGGCTGATCGGTCTATATGACAGCTATATCTAAATATAGACCGATCTGTACCATATTTGGGTGGGATATTGGGAGGCTTAAAACTACGCTTCGTTACAAATTTCTGCGAAATCGGATGAAAAATAAAGCATTTGTGGGCATTAGACCCTTTATCGGGAGATCGGTCTATATGGCAGATATATCTAAATATAGTCCGATCTGAACTATATTTAGGTCAAATGTCGGTAGTCTTAAAACAACCCACCCTTTATCGGCAGATCGGTCTATATAGCAGCTATATCGAAATATGGTCTGATTTGGCCCGTTCAAGAACTTAACCAGCGTGCATCAAAAAGACGTATCAGTGTCAAATTTCAGCTCAATATCTCAATTTTTGAATGCCTCAGAGTGATGACAACAGACGGACGGACAGACACACGGACATCGTTAAATCGTCTTAGAATTTTACGATGATCCGAAATATATATACTTTGTAGGGTCGGAAATTGATATTTCGATGTGTTGCAAACGGAATGACTAAATGAATATACCCCTATCCTTCGGTGGTGGGTATTGGACAAGTCCGCTCCATTAATAAACATATTCTTAGTCGCTATTAAATTTTGCATCGAACTTGTTCTGTCCGTTTTGTTTTCTGTCTCATACAATTTAACCATCGCATGAACTAAGCTATGGTGCTGTAGGTCAACATTGGGAAATATGGCGACAAGTTGATTTTTCACATGAACGCTATTTTGCCCAACTGCAAGCGCAACTATTATCATGCATTCTGATCTAATCTTGTGTAGTTCCATTGAAATCCTAAAATACTGCGTTGTAATAAGTGCTTCTAACGCTCAGATTCTGTATAAAACAAAAAGCACCGATCAGTGTTTCTCTGAGCTTCAGAATGTTCAGTTTAGCTTATTTGCTTCTCCCGGCACTTCTAACGTTATTGGGCCCTTCGGCCTGCGCTTCTGACGGTGAAGCAAGAATTTTGGAAGTAGCAAACTCATTGGAGACAATAACAGCCAACAAAATCGATGAGTTGAAAAAAGTCTATACAAAAACCGTACAAGAAATAAAAACATTGGAGAAATTAAGGCTCAGCCTTGTCAAGGAATTGAGGAAGCTCAACACCCACCAGCTTGCAAACTCGTTATGCATAGATGGTTCGACAGATATTATTGCAGTGCAGACAAATTCAAGCTACAGTTTCCTGGAAGGTTATGAATTTCAGTTGGTCAATGGCATACTGAGCGATGCTTTGCAGGAGGCACTTTATTGCAAAACTCCCACACAATTGGTAGATGCTGTGTTGAATCTCTATGACGAGGGGAATCCTAAATCTTACGAGGTATTATTGAAAGCGCAGATAAAACTTTTCCATATAGCCAATGATATGCCTGCTGTAAAGAGAGGCAAGGATTTCTACGGCAAGTTTGCCTATAATTTGCATAAACTCAAACAAATGCAGAACTTTAAAGACTTAAGCGCCAATCTGAAACAAGATATCGATGATATCGTCAATCGATTGCCCAACAATTTGCAATATCTGTTCTTCCACTCACACTTTTGTCTTATGAATGACAAGTATCAGGAATACATGTACACAGCAATGGACGCCAAGAATTTGGATTCTGTAAGTCGCTACATTTGGGCTTGGTATGAAAGATGGTCCATAGACGAAACTGGTCACATTAAAGCCAAAATATACGAAAACCATAAAGCGAAGGACTTTGGTTTTCTAGCACAACTTTGGGGTATTAAATATGATGTATCCTTTTACATGAAGCCTGACTCGAAATTGGTAGCCGCTTGGGAATTAAAAAGTGAACCAGAAAACTTCAATTGGAATATCCATTTTGTGGATGATGATCGAGTGGTGTTGTCTCAAGGTGATTATGTGGTGTGCTCTACCGAAGATAAACGCGATAGCGAGAGGCGACAAGTTAGAGGATACAAAAGTGTACGATATACCGCCGAATCTAAAGAATGTCAATGGTTATTGGGAAAATGTAGTCGATGAAATTATTGTGGCAAAAAATGTGAAATGTTGAAAAAATCATACCAATTGAGAAGACAAGCAAATGCTATTAACAAAATGTTGTAATCTCAATGAAATAAATGTGGTATAAAGTCGTCAAAGTCTGAGTGTGTTTATTATGTGGGGTAGACCGTCGCACTCTAAAAAGGAGAAATGTTTGTTTGCGAATAGTGAAACACATATCAATATTTTTATACCCTCCACCATAGGATGGGGGTATACTAATTTCGTCATTCTGTTTGTAACTCTTCGAAATATTCGTCTAAAACCCCATAAAGTATTGGGTTGCCCAAAAAGTAATTGCGGATTTTTCATATAGTCATATAGAGGGCGCAATTATTATCCGATTTGGCTGAAATGAGGTGTTTTGTTTCAACTTTTAACAACTGTGCTAAGAACAGTTCAAATCGGTCCATAACCTGATATAGCTGCCATATAAACCTATCTCGGGTCTTGACTTCTTGAGCCTCTACAGGGCGCAAGGAGTGAAATAGGGGAATTAGTTTATAGGGGAGCTGCATCAGGCTATAGACCGATTCAAACCATATTTAACACGTATGTTGATGGTCATAGGAGAAGCCGTTGTACAATTTCAGCCAAATCGGATAATAAATGCGCCCTCTGTGGACTAAGGAATTGACGATCACAGATCGGTTTATATGGCAGCTATATCAGGTTATGGACCGATTTGAACCATATTGTTGAACCACACTTGTTGGAAGTCGTAACAAAACACGTCCTGTAAAATTTCAGCCAAATCGGATAATAATTGCGCCCGTCTAGAGGCTGAAAAATTCAAGATCACACACCGGTTTGTATGGCAGCTATATCGGTATTGCAAAATTTTAGCTAAATCGGATAAGAATTGCGCAATCTAGATGGTCATGAAGTCAAGACCCCAAATCGGTTTATATGGCAGCTATTGGGTTGCCCAAAAAGTAATTGCGGATTTTTCATATAGTCGGCGTTTAAAAATGTTTTCACAGCTTGTGACTCTGTAATTGCATTCTTTCTTCTGTCAGTTATCAGCTGTTACTTTTAGCTTGCTTTAGAAAAAAGTGTAAAAAAGTATATTTGATTAAAGTTCATTCTAAGTTTTATTAAAAATGCATTGAATTTCTTTTAAAAAATCCGCAATTACTTTTTGGGCAATCAAATATATTAGGTTATGGAGCGATTTGAACCATAATTGGCACAGTTATTGGAAATTTCAGTCAAATCGAATAAGAATGCGCCCTCTGATGGCTCAAGAAGTCAAGATTCAAGATCCGTTTTATATGGCACCTATATCAGGTTATGGACGGGTTTGAACCATACTTGGCTTAGTTTTGAATCATCGTAACAAAACACCTCGTGCAAAATTTCAGCCAAACCGGATAAGAATTGCGCCCTCTGGTGGTTGAAGAAGTCAGTAATAATAAAAGTTGCCTATATTTGAGGTATATATAGAATCCATTTAAGTTCACATATCTTGTTCAAATAATCAGATTTGGATACTTTTTGCGTCAAAATCGTTGTAAATTTTGTAACAAATCCCAATCATGCCCATAAATGCCTTCGTAAATGCCTTCGTAAATTTTAAAATACCTAGTAGGTCTCGATCAAAATTGTCAACAAATTTAAGGCCGAATATCCCTGAAACAAGGCGAGATATTGTGGACCTCAAGCGGACTTTTTTGTAGGAATTTTGATTTTGAGCACCATCCAGCAAAAAAATTCTGGAAATCGGATAACAAACGAAGATTTGGCAGCTCGAACAAATTTGCGAAATACTGAAGTGACCAACTTTAAGAGCCTGCCAAAAAGCGCCCGGGCAACCTTTGCACACGATTTCGCTAAAACGAACCATAAATGCCTTCGTAAATTTTAAAATACCTAGCAGGTCTCGATCAAAATTGCCAAAAAAGTAAGGCCGAATATCCCTGAAACAAGGCGAGATATTGTGGACCTCAAGCGGACTTTTTTGTTGGAATTTTGATTTTGAGCACCTTCCAGCAAAAAAAAATTCTGGAAATCGGATCACAAATGAAGATTTGGCAGCTCGAACAAATTTGCGAAATACCGAAGTGACCAACTTTAAGAGCCTGCCAAAAAGCGCCCGGGGAACCTTTGCACACGATTTCGCTAACACCTCAGGTCCAAATTTGCAAAATACCAAAGTGACCAACTTGAGAAGCCTGCCAAAAAGCGCCCGGGCAACATTTGCACACGATTTCGCTAACACCTCAGGTCTAACCACTCCAAATTTCGAAGAGATATCTTTACCTGTTCTCACACTGCATATTTTTAAAAAAGTTTTTTTTCGATTTTTTTCCACTGTGCAACAGCGGAGATAGCTGCCCATAGCATCACTTAAGATGAAAAATTTGTTAAGCTCTAACTCTTTTGCTTTGGTGTATGCTCGTGTCCCTTTTGGAACTTGTAGGGCATTACCTTGAGGTAGTTTTATTGTACAATATATGTTGCATCCTTTCGCAGGATATGTTCAAAATTTTTTGCCATTTTTGATTGCCACTATTTCGTGGATTTTGTAAGTTTCGAGCCTATACTCGCCGAACCATTTTAGGTGTGTTAGAGTTTTTTTTCGGTATCGTTACCAATAAAATTATAAAGATTTGTGGTGTGATACGCAAACTTTTTGTTCACATTGTAGTGTTTGAGTTCGCCAACAATAGCTTAAAGTGATTTTCCAGCCAAATATTTCGCAATTACTCTATTTCGCTTGAATTCTATCATGAATAACTTTATTTTTAATTAAATTCGGAGGCAAATGCTTCTGGTGGCTAAACAATATCATAAGTTGTCAATGAAGTCAGCTGTCATTTCTAGTTTGACAGATATACCAGTGGCAGTTTGGTAACACTTCGTGCCAGCTAGCCTGTGTATTGCTGATAATACTAAGAAGTGTACACAGTAAATCTCTTTCTGTTGTTTCTCTGCTAACACATCTCGGTAGATCGATAGAGTTTAAGCCGGCCATAATACTGCCTATTGCTTAGCTGTTTATTTACGTCACGCAAAAGCCATGAATTGTTGTTTCAAGTTCCAGGTGTTTTGTGCCATATTCATTTATTCGGATTCTAAGAAAATCTCAATCGTCGATGCTTTACAGCAAAGTTGCGAAAATTGCCACAACCTGTTCATCCCATTAATGCGATGTAGTTTGTCAAAGTCCAAACAAACACACATCATATATTTTGATCCAATCCATTGTGATTCTAATTTAAAAGCCGATGTCATTGCTGTCGACGGCTTGTGGCTGTATAAAACAACAAGCAAAGATCAGTCACTGCCCAAGCTTCATTATGTTCGGTGTATTTCGCTTTCTTAACGCTGTGCTGGCGATAACGTTATTGAGCCCTGCTATCTTCGCTGCTGAGAGCGATGAGGGAATTGTGGACATAGCAAACTCGTTTGATATGATAACGGCCAACAAAATCGAAGAGTTGAAAAAGGTCTACATAAAAACCATCAAAGAAGCTGAAATTTTGGAAGCATTTAGGCTGAGTGTAGCCAAGGAATTGAGGAAGCTAAACGCCCAACTGCTTGCAAATTCTTTATGCGTGAGTGGTTCCCAAGACGTCATTATAAATTTAAGATTTAGCAACTACGTCTTCTTGGAAGGTTACGATCAGCAATTAGCCAATGGCATAGTTCGCGATGCCTTGAAGGAGGCAGTTAATTGTAAAACTCCCACACAAGTGGCAGGCGCTCTGATGAGTCTCTACTTAGAGGGCAGTTTTGAATCTTTCGAAGCACTGCTATCAGCACTGGTGGAACTCTTTCGCACAGCCCATGGTATGCCTGCTGCCAAGAGGGGCAAGGATTTCTATCGCAAGTTTGCATTTAATTTGCAAAAACTCAAACAAAATCAAAACTTTAAAGACATTAGTGCTGCCCTAAAGCAAGACATCGATGAAGTCATCAATCAATTACCCAACAATTTGCAATATCTATTCTTCCACTCCTACTTTTGTCTCATGAATGACAAATACCAGGAGTATATGTACACATCAATCAATCCAAACACTTTGGATTCGGAAAGTCGCTACATATGGGCTTGGCATGAAACCTTGTCCATAGATGATTCTGGTCACATGAAAGCGGCAATATTCGAATCCAATAAAGCCGCAGCCTCCGGTTTTGTAGCTCAACTTTGGGGTGTTAAATTTAATCTTCCCTTTTACATGAAGCCTGACTCAAAACTCGTAGCCGCCTGGGAAAAGAAAAGTGAACCAGAAAATTGCAATTGGAATATAGATTTTGTGGATGATGATCGAGTGGTATTTACTCACGGTGATTATGTGGTGTGCTCCACTGAAGATAAACACGATAGCGAGAGGCGTCAAGTGAGAGGATACAAAGGTGATAAATACACTGCCGAATCCAAAGAATGTCAATGGTTATTGGGGACATGTAGTCGAAAATAAATGCACACAAAAAGCGCAAACGAAACAATTTTTGTATTTAAATTCCCACAAAAACATTAATTTTGTGTATAAAGAGTCATTAAAAATAAAGTCAATTGAAATAAATTTGAAATTAAATCTAGTACAAAGTCTGTTTATAAGAAAATGTGAAATTTTTTCCTTTTCCATTTGCAAAGAAAATCTCCGATCATTGAGCTCATCTCGAAAGAGAAACAAACAACAGGCAAAAAACTTGAAAATTAAAAAATTTGGCAGAGCCCGACCGGGATTCGAACCTGGGCATACGGAACAACAGCGAGAGCCGTAGCCGTTGTTTAGCGGTCGTAGCCATTAATACAACTTCCAACAGATGCACAAAATCATGTGAACCATGCAAATAGTGTAATTGTCGCAGAAAAAAAGTCTGTCATTACACAAAAATACATGCATTGGGTAAAAGTAAAGCTAATAGATAGGGTTGTCGAGCGTGGTAAATGTGGTAATCGTATCATAGAGGCTTTTTCGCAATTAGTACGATTCAAATAGGTATGTTACCTACGCACGGCCCTTGAAGCCATCACACCTAATATGGTTGAAAAGTCTTCTAACCAATGACGAAACGCGTCCCATAGTGGTTGGTGTGTGTTGTAATCTCTGGCTAATCTTCCCTTCCCACTCGAAAGAGAAACAAACAAAAATTGTGAAATTTAATGATATTCGCCCAAACAGGCAAAAAACTTGAAAATGTAAAAGATCGACAAAGCCCGTTCAGGATTCGAACCTGGGCATACGGAGCAACAGCGAGAGCCGTTGCCGGTTGTCTAGCGATCGAAGCCATCAATACACCTTCCAACAGATGCACAGAATCATGTGTATCATGGAAATAGTGTAATTGTCGCAGAAAAAAAGTCTGTCATTATACAAAAATACATGCATTGGGAAAAAGTACAGCTAATAGACAGGGTTGTCGAGCGTGGTTAATGTGGTATTCGTATCATAGAGGCGTTTCCGAAACGCTTCCCATAGTTGTTGTTGTTGTAGCAGTTTGTTGTGTTATATCTTTCATCTGCTTGATTCTATTGAGTGTCAAGAACTCTGCGACTAAGATGGCATGCGTCCACAGGAGTCTGGGTCTGAGTCGAATAGGTCTGGCTGGGCAGTTAAACAGGTGACGTGTATCGTGCGGTCCTGGTTGCAATCGGGACATACATCTTGTACGTCAGCATCAATCCTTGCTGTGTAGAAGTTGAGGCGGCTGCATCTGCCGCAACGTAATTGAGCCAGAACTACTCTGGTTTGCCGGTGGAGGCCAATTTCTTCAGGCGCAATGGGAGGCGGTCGTTCTCCAAGGACTACATTCACGCGGAAGCTATTTACCGCATCTGCTACCATGTCTGCATGAATGTTGTCTAGACCTGCTTGCATGCCGCTTGATGTAGATTTACCTTAAGGCTTCTGGACGGTGGATATCTATCCACAAGATGATGATTTGGATGGTCTCTGCTATAACAGCCCAAAAGGTATTGCTTAGACAGCATGTATTTATGTCCGCGCACTGGTAGGATATTTGTCTCCTGATGGAGGTGGTCCACATGAAAGCTGAGGAGACAGCCCATCGCAGTTCGGAGGGCGGCATTCTGACAGATCTGAATATTGCAAATGCAAATTTTGCCCATGAACGTTCCGCTAAGGAACACGGGCAAACTTCTCACATATCAATCAGTGCAGTCCGATTCAAGTTAAGCTCCTTGACAAGGGGCCTCTTTTTTAAAGCCCAGTCCGAACGGCGTGCCGCAGTGCGACACCTCTTTGGAGAGAAGTTTTAGATGGCATAGTACCTCACAAATGTTGCCAGCATTAGGAGGAGAACACCATTGCTGAAAATTTTTTCTGATGGTCTCGCCAGGATTCGAACCCAGGCGTTCAGCTTAATAGGCGGACATGCTTACCTCTGAATATAATTCCACTGAATATTATTCCTCAGACCAGTCAATTGCTTCGTACGTGGTCAACAAGGTTTCTTTGTCTGCAGCCCAAGTGCTGCCAGCAAGTGACTTGAGGACCTTGTTTCTACTTTAGACTTTATCGCAAATACATGTGGGAAGAATGTGGAAGAGCTGTCAAATGTGACGCCAAGTGTTTTGAGACACTTGATGATCGGAATCATTTCTCCATCGAACATCACGATCAGCTTAGTATTCACCTCACGCGTATTTGTAGTGAACAATATGTCTGAAGATTTGGTGGCAGATATCTTCAGACTTCTTGCAGCGAAATATGAGGCAAGTTCTTTGAGGTAGACGTTCAACCTATCGCAGTTGTCATCAATGGGTGGGGGCCTGCTGCCGTGATCGTACAATCGTACGCATATCATACGATCTCTATGCCTCTGGAGGGGGTGGAATGGAGGATAGGTAGAGGTTTAACAATGACGGAGATATCATCCCACCTTGGGGAACTCCTTATTTCACTCTACGGTGCTTCGACTTCTTATCCCTAAATTCCACAAATGACTGGCGACCACACAGATAATTCGCGATCCAGCGTTTCAGGCCTGACTGAAGGGAAGTGTTGCCAATGTCCTCAAGTAATATCGCATGGCTGGCCGTGTCGAATGCCTTCGATAGGTCCAGTGCCACGAGGACCGTCCTATCACATGGCCTGGGCTGATTGAAGCCACGGCAAATGTGTGCGGTGATAGCATGCAAAGCTGTTGTCGTGCTATACAGTCTTCGAAATCCATGTTGATGCTCGGCAAATGGAAATTCTTCGAGGCTCGGGAGGGGTAATGCTTCAAGCATCTTTGCTACAGGTGATAGAAGGGAGATCGGTGAGAGAAGGGAGGTCTTTACGACTTCCCTAAACTCGGGTCCTTTCCAGGCTTCAGTAGCGGGAGTGTTAAAAGACAGCTTGAGGACAGTAGTTAGGTACTCAACTCTAGGTGAATCCAGATTCTTCAACATCAATGTAGAGATTCAGTCGCCCACGTTAAATTGTGATGGCTGTTCATCGGCTCGGAGACCACGAATACGGCGAATGGCTCTCCAACTTGCCCTGTCACTCTCGGGATGCACAATAAATTGACGGTTGAACAACCTGGCGCATATCTTCGGATCAGTCACGGTTATTTCGCCAAAAGTCTGGGGTTCGAGAGTGACTTAATAGTAGACCACAGCTTGCCTAAATCGGTGCCTAAGTTAAATTGCTTTAAGTGTTCCAGCCACAAATTCCGCTTATGTTCGTTGACTACCCTGTTTATTTTCAGATTCAGCTCACTGATTCTGGGCTCAGTGGGCTCCATACAACGAATCCCGTCACGCTCATCTGCGAGTATCACTGCTTGCGCCGGGAAATTGGACCGCACTTGGGGTATTCGACCGGCTGGTATAAAGCGAGCGGCTGCTGCGTTAATGAAGTCTCGGAATTTTCTCTCGACCACTAGCACGAGGGGGGTGGCAGTTCACTGAAGTGGCGATTGCTATACTCTCTGAAGCCAGCCCAATCGTCCTTCTTCTGATTGATAAACGTCCGGCGCTCAGAGGTTATGAAGTCGGGTGGTCGGTCGATGGTGAGAATTATGGGGAGGGGGTCTGACACAAAAGAGATGGCGGCTTACCAGAATACGTCACTCAGGAGATCAGGGGATGTAATGGAAATGTCTGGCGAGCTGCTGCACCTCCTCGTATTCCTAGTGGGGGCATCCTTATTCACCGTGCAAAACGTGGAGCTGTAAATCTGCTCTGCCAAAGCTATGTCACGCTGGTCGTTAGGTAAGAAGAAATGCCATGAAATGTGATGCGTATTAAAGTCCCCTAGAACCAGACGATTATGGCCAGATAGTAACCCACTTGTATCGGGGTCTTGAGCTTGGCCATTAATCGGGACGACGACGCTTGTGATCCACTGCTGGCTATGTTCGCACAGCACCTTGCGACATATCCAGTATGACTATACTCCCGTAGTGAGGTGAGGCCAGAGCAAGATCGGAAATGTACCCACTCCATGCACCGGTTACACCTCACCGACACCGACCGATGATGAAGACGTTTCTGGCAAACTGAGCAGAACCGGGGTCCGGGGTTCTTTTCAACCCCGGCACGGACCAAAAGGGTGCGGAGAAGGCACTCCGGGATGTCTTTCTACCATGAGGAAGAAAGACGAACACGTACACTGAGGCGAACACATACACTTCCCATAGTGGCAGGTGTTTGTTGCTATCTCTGGCTTTCCATTTCCATTTGCAAAGAAAATCTCGGATTATTGAGCTGGTCTCGAAAGAGAAACAAACAAAAATGGTGAAATTTTTATTGGAAATTTTTAGTTTTCCAAAATATTTATGTTTTAAAAAATTTTTTTTTTCAAAATATTTATTTTATACCCTACCACCGTATGGAGAATATACTAATCTCGTTATTGCTGTTATTGTAACACTTTGAATTATTGATATGTTAGCCTATAGAATTATTTTGTATATTCTTGCTCGCTTCGACCGGATATGTTGCCCCCACACAAGTCGATCTGGCTATGAAATTTTCTCTAACGCATAAATATCATGACAGCAGAGTTTTCGGAGAAATTTCGTTTAAAAACGAAACTTACATGCAAATTTCTTTGAAATTTTCTCTAAAAACAAAACAAGAGTGAGATTTTTGGTGAAATTTTCTCTAAATACCATATTTTTTTCGATTTCTTTTCAGCGAAAATTTCTTTAGAGAAGAGCTTTCAGTAACATTTTTCTAGAGGTAAGTATGAGCGAACATTTCTCTTAAGACAACATTTCAATCAAAAATAATAATTTTTAAAAAATTTCAATGAAATTTTCATTAAAAACAAAATTTTAGTAAAATTTTCATTAAAGACAAAGTTTCAGTGAAGTTCTGCTCTTTCTCTTCTGTTTTAAATACAACAAGCAAAAGCGCGTTGAGTTCGCCCGGGCCCAATCTTATAAGCCCTCCACCATGGATCGCATGTAAATATATATATTCTTGATCGTCTCGTCGTTCTGAATCGATCTAGCCATGTCCGTCCGACCGACCGTCCGTCAGCGTCTGTCGAAATCACTATAGAGATCGAACGAGTAAATCTAGCCGCTTGCAACTTTGCACAGATACTTGACACCGTTGTCCGATTTTGAAGAAGATGCATATATTCACTAGCTGGACAGGGCCCGCTCCGCTGCACCTTCTTTAACTTTTTAATATCTTTTTAGGGTTGGGACACATCGCCTTGAATATAGATAACGTACTGTAGCCTATGTCCGCCTATGACGCTGAACGGCTGGGTTCGAATCCTGGCGAGACTATCAGAAAAAATTTTCAGCTGTGCTTTTCCCCTCCTAATGCTGGCAACATTTGTGAGGTACTATGCCATGTAAAACTTCTCTCCAAAGAGGTGTCGCACAGTGGCACGCCGTTCGGAGTCGACTATAAAAAGGAGGCCCCTTATCATTGCGCTTAAACTTGAATCGGACTGCACTCATTGATATATGAGAAGTTTGCCCCTGTTTGTAGTGGAATGTTCATGGGCAAAATTTGCAATTTAAAACATCCACTAGCTGGACAAGGACCGCTCCACTGCGCCTTGTCTCACTGTCTTATTTTATCTGAGCCCTATACTGGCACGGTCAGTAAAGTCCTGTTTGGGGTTACTGGTACAGCCTTTCAGATATATCTCCCCAATGTGGATATCATATTGGTGCTATACTACCAAATGTCTTTCATTTGAGCCTTAAATTGCTATGGTCGGTAAATAAGTCCGGTATGGGGGTATATTTGGGGGTGAGGTGGACCCTTCCCACTTGCAAAGGAAATCTCCGATCATTGAGCTCGCCTCGAAAGAGAAACAAATAAAAATTGTGAAATTTAATAATATTTGCCCTATCAGGCAAAACACTTGAAAATGAAAAAGATCGACAGAGCCCGTTCTGGATTCGAACCTGGGCATACGGAGCAACAGCGAGAGCCGTTGCCGGTTGTCTAGCGATCGAAGCCATCAATACACCTTCCAACAGATGCACAGAATCATGTGTATCATGGAAATAGTGTAATTGTCGCAGAAAAGAAGTCTGTCATTACACAAAAAAAAATGCATTGGGTAAAAGTAAAGCTAATAGATAGGGTTGTTGAGCGTGATTAATGTGATAATTGTATCATAGAGGCGTTTTCGAAACGCTTCCCGTAGTTTTTGTTGTTGTAGCAGTTTGTTGTGTTCTATCTTTCGTCTGCTTGATTCTATCGAGTGTCAAAACCCAGGAACTCTGCGACTAAGATGGCGTGCGTCCGCAGGGATCTGGGTCTGAGTGGAGTGGGTCTAAACAGGTGTCGTGTATCGTGTGGTCCCTGGTTACAATCGGGGCATACATCTTGCACGTTAGCATCAGTCCTTGCTGTGTAGAATCCTTGTTGAGGCGGCTGCATCCGCCGGAACGTAATTGAGCCAGAAATACCCTGGTTTGCCGGGGGAAGGCAATTTCTTCAGGTACAATGGTAGGCGATCATTCTCCAAGGACTACATTCACGCGGAAGCTATGGGTGGTGAAGCGTCTCAGATGCCAAGGAATACATTTTTTTTTATCAGATTCGTACTCTACTAATAAATACCTTTCATTTGATTCCCATATTGCCCAAAGCGGTGAAAGAGTCTGGTTGGGGGTTTTTTGGTGTGGGGGAACCCCCCAAACACTTTGGCTGAAATTTGTATACCAAATTTGTACTCTACTCTTAAATACCTTTCATTTGATACCCATATTATCTCAATCGGTAAACATGTCCGTCCGGGTGGGTTTTTGGATGGGGCGTCCCCCCAGGTTGCTTGAACCCCCAGTTGTATACCAATTTTGTGTTTTTGGGGTACCATAAGCTTACAAAATTTCGCTTAAATCGGTGCACGCATGGCGTTTTTGAAAATTGGGGTATGAGGGAGGGTCCGCCGCCCCATCGGATATCAAAAAATGTAGCACCCTATTTTCACCGGGGGCCCAAACTCTACCATATGTGAAAATTTCATGAAAATCGGTTCAATCGTTATTGGGTCCATACGGGACATATATAACCTATTTTTTATTTTATTTTTTCTTTTCTCTTTTTTGTAAAAATTTCAAAACCATTTTCATTTAACATTTGTCTTATAACCAAATAAAATTATTTACGTGTTCGATATTGATTACATGCTCCCAACAACCATTGACATTCTTTATTCTTTGCTGTGTAAGTTGACTTTGGGTATCCTCTCACCCAGCGGTTTAAGTTATCGAATTTATTTTCAGTCGCACACAAAATGTAATCACCTTGAGATAGGGCAACTCGATCATGGTCAACAAATTCAATATGCCACACAACATTTGGTGGTTCACAGTACAAATTCCAAGCGTTTACATTTTTGCTGTTAGGTTTCATATAAACGGGGTCTTTATATTTAGCATCCCAGAGCCTGACCACAAAAGCCGATGTCTTATGGTCACGGTCTAGTTCGCCTCTAAAATAACCGCTGTCATCGATGAACCATTTGTTGAACCAAGTCCAAATGTGGTAGCTTACAGAGTCGCCATATACCGAAAGATACATATATTCCTTGTGGTATTCATTCAAGAGACAAAAGTGTGAACGGAATAGTAGATAGTTTAAATTTCTGGGTAATTTGTTGATTATGTCAGAGATCTCTTCATTCAAGCGCCGACTGACATATCGAAAGTGCCCTGTATGCTGCAGTCTAGCCAAGAAAAAGGCAAATTTGGGATAGAAGTCCTTGTCAGTATACATGGGGCCTTTGTAGCGGGCTATGTAAAAAACTTCCACCAGCATTTTTAACATTAATTCGGTACATTCGAAATATCCCTGTTGGTTGAGTTTCACCACGGCATCCAACAATTGAGTAGGATTTTTACAGTGATATGCTATCGACAAGCCACGGTACACTATGTCGTTGATGTGTTGCAAGTCACAACGATCCAACATTTGGCGTATTGTAGGCAATTTCCTTTGTAAGGTGCTATTTGATCCACTCTGGCATAATAAATCTGCGATTAGTTGATGGGTTTCCAGCGCTTTAATATCATTTTCTTTGGGCTTTTGTCTTCTTTCATACCAGTTTATGGGATTCACCATTCCCTCTGCAACGCCTCTGCCATTTGCACAGTCCACAAAAGCAAAGAGCACCACGATAAGCCAATAAACCCTTCCGAACATATTGAAACTGTGAAAAAAATTCGCTTGCCCTTATAAACCGCCAGAAACTATAAGTCGCAATATTGATAAGGTTAAAGAAGAACTGATTCTACCAGAACTACAGACAACCGTTTGAGTAAAGCTGATCCAAGAAGGTATAGTTGTTTATAGATTTCCCCACAGCATTGCGCTTGCTTGTGGGAAAATGGCATTCTGACGTTAAGGTTTTATTTTTCATCAGTTGGTCGTTGGTGTGTTAAAAGTCACCCTATACAGCTTTTTGATGATTATGATTCTAGTCAAATGAAAGTTTTTAGTAACGTATACTAGATTTGAGAGGTTCATTGCTGCAACAGATTCGAGTAAAATTGTGAACATTGTTTGGAAAAATCTGTCTTTGTGGCAGCCAATGTTGATCTTGAATAATTAAAAGGCATTGCTCGATATCTTTCCATGGTTCAAATTGAGTTAGTCTGAGGAATGTCAAATGAAATACAGAAAAAACTTCACATTTAGGTGTGGTTGACATTCAACATCGGCGCTTAAAATTTAACCAACCTTTATAAACCAAATAGCCGATCCGGGCCCGCTCCGCAGCGCCTTCTTTACTCTCTCTCTTATTATTCTTCTTCATATTATATGAGTCCTCTATTGCATTGGGCGATATATAAGTCTTGTTTTTGGTAGATTTTCAAGATGGGGACACTTCGCCCTGAATATGGTTATCCAATTCGTGTCATTGAAGCGCAGAGTTAAGCAAGTCCGCCAATGATGCTAAACGCATGGGTTCAAATCCTGGCGAGAACATTAGAAAAATTGTAAGTGGTGGTTATGTCCTCCTTGGCGACATAGGTTAGATTAGGTTGAAAAGAGGATGCAGATATTAATCCGGACTATGAACATACACCTAAGCCAGTAATCGGTTTGTTGTGCGCTCTAAAAACTATAAAGTAACCTCTAAAAAGAAAATTTTAAGTTAGGAATTCCGTGCTGCTTACAAAATCCTTAATTGTTTTCAACACCACTCCCCTAAGATGGTTCATGTCTGGTATTGTGTCTCCACCTTAAACAAAGGAAATGCTCCAACGTCTCATCATCTTCCCCGCATGCCCCACACATGGTATCACTTGCCGCACCGATTTTACATAAGTGAGCTCGTAGTGCTATGAGTTCTGTTATGATACCAATAGCTATACCGACCTCCTTCTTGCTTCCATTCAGTAATAGCCCCGTCTTCTCACGATCTGGATCACCCCATAGGATTTTCGCCTTCCTACCGATCGTTTCGCTGTTCCACAATATTGCATGCGTATTCGTCGCCCACTCCCTTAGCTCGCACTGCGTTGACCCGAAAGGTGGCAATTCTCTGGCCTTCACCGCCAAATCGTCTGCCCTTTCATTTCCCCTTACTCCGTTATGGCCCGGCACCGAAACGATGCGGATTTTACCATCCTCAGAGAAGGCGTTAGTCTCCTTCGCTGTTCCACAATATTGCATGCGCATTCGTCGCCCACTACCTTAACTCGGACTGCGTCGACCCGAAAGGCTTCGGGTTAACCAAGTTTATTGACGGCAGTCCTCTGGCCTTCACCGCCAAATCGTCTGCCCTTTCATTTCCCCTAACTCCGTTATGGCCCGGCACCCAAACGATGCGGATTTTGCCATCCTCAGAGAAGGCGTTGATTACCTTCCCTCACTGCAAGACTGTTCGTGACCTTACCGTCCTGGTTGTTATTGCCCCTATGGCAATTTTACTGTCGGTAAAGATGTTCACACTCGACGTCCTCGCGTTAGCACCACACCACTTCACGCATTCCGTGATCGCCCGGATCTCCGCCTGCAGGGTCAGGTAGTCTAAAACAGATCTCAGTCCCTGGGTTCTCGAATGTAAACCCCCAGGCCCACTCTGTCCTCTAGCTTTGACCCATCCGTGTAACATGATCTTCCAGATAGCAGTACTAGGGTTCCGTCAATCCAAGACTGTGCCGATGGCAGCAGTGCCTCGCACTCGACTTCAAGGTTCATCTCCTCTGGTTGTGTTTTTGGGGGTTGGGAAACCCCCTCGGCACTAAGGGTGACATTTTTATACGAAGTTCGTACCCTACTCTTGAATACCTTTCATTAGATACCCATATTGTCCCAACCGATAAACATCTCCCTTCGGGGGGTTTTGGGATGGGGCGTCCCCCCAGATTATTGGCTCCAAAATGTAAACCAATTTCGTTTTATTGGGGTACGATTAGGTGGCATACGAAACATCGCTTAAATCGCCTCACCCATCTCCGAGATCTGGCGTTTTTGAAAATTGTGGTAAGGGGAGACTCCGCCCCCCCTTCGAATATCCCATATTGTCATTATTGGTTTATATTCCATTTGGCCGGCTTTGGTGATGGGACGGCCCCCTGCCACCCTTAAAAAGGATATAAATTTCTGTATTTAAGTTATTATAACAAACTAAATGTCGCTTAAATCGCCCCACCCATCTCCGCGATCTGGCATTTTGAAAATAGGGTAAGGGGAGGGTCCGCCCATTAAAGTTTCAATGCTAGAACTTCTTCATTTTTTTGGATTTGGTGGTAGCCAAAATCTTTGGCCCCGAAAGTGGATATCAGATTCATGCTCTACCCCCAAAAAACCACATTGGAGCTACATATTGCTATAGTCAGTATATATGTGTGGTTTAGGGGGAGTTTATGAGGTGAGGGGTTCCTGAAACACTTGGCCGTAAAACCGATACAGATTTAAGCCCCTTTTTGCCATAAGCCACAAATATGTCCAGTTTGAGGGGCATGCAGGGTGAGGCGGCCACCCACGTACTGAGCCCTGAAAAAATATCAGCATCGTGCTCTACTCTCAAATTTGAGCCCGAATTGCCATTGGTTTTGGGGGAGTTTATGGGATGACACGACCCCCAAACATTTGGCCTCAAAATTGGATATGAAATTCGTTTTCTACTATCAACCACCTTTAATGTATTTCCATAGTAGGCAATCATGACTGGTTTGAAGGGAATTTAGAGGGCGGACCCTGAAATAATATCAGCATCGTACTAGAGCACGATTTTGTTTGAGCCCCACAATGTCAAGGATTGCTCAAAGTTGTTAAAGTGTCCTGTTGGATGGTGTTTTTGGGGGTGGGGGCACCCCGTACTCTACTCTTAAGTACCTTTCATTTAATACCCATATTGCCCAAAGCGGCGAAAGTGTCCTTTTGGGACTTTTTTGGGGGTGGGGGACTCCCCCGAAAATTGAGAGTGAAATTTGTATGCCAAATTCGTACTCTACTCTCAAATACCTTTCATTTGATACCCATATTGTCGCAATCGGTACACATGTCCGTTCGGGTGGGTTTTGGGATGGGGCGTCCCCCCAGGTTATTTGATCCCAAAATTTTTTAGCAATTTCGTATTTTTGGGGTACCATAAGATGGCATACAAAATGTTGAAGATTGTGGTATGAGGGGAGGGTCGGCCCCCCTTTCGAATATCAAAAAAATGTAGCCTATTTTCAGCGGGGGCGCAAACTCTACCATCTGTGAAAATTTCATGAAAATCGGTTCAGCCGTTTTTGAGTCTAACAAACAAAGCGCAACAATTTAATTTTTATGTATTGGATTATCTCTTCTTCTCTGACGAGCACAACGTCATCATTATGTTGGGTGGCCGTTTCCTCTCTACTTTTACGGACCTCGTTTGGGAAGCTTTGAGAAAGCTGTACGAATGGGCGAAGGCCAATGGGCTTGGCATATATCCCAGAAAGTCTGAACTGGTCCTTTTCACCAGGAGGAGAAAGCTGGGTGTTTTTAAAAGGACCTGTCCTGCATGGGGTGGAGCTCTCTTCGAAGACCAAGTATTTGGATGTGATTCTTTGAAGAAAGGGTCAAAAGAGGACCGTATGCGCTCTACCCCTGACGCAACTCTACAGGAAGAAGTTGAGGGCTAAGACCGGTGAGAGTGCACTGGATGTTTACGGCAAATTTTCACCTACGGTTGTCTGGTGTGGCACAAAGCTGTGGACAACTGTGTCCTTATCAGGATGATCACCCGAGAGAAGTTCTGAATGCCATTCTCGATTTTATGCCTTTGCACCTAAATGTTAAGTGTGTTGCAACAAAAATTAATATTTAAGCCACTTTTCTGTTCAGCGAGATGGTAATGTCGCGTACAGCGGGATGGTAATGCCGCGTTCAGCGGGATGGTAATGCCGAGTGGCGCCATGCTATATGCGACGCGACTGATTTACTTATTATGGTTGCCCAAAAAGTAATTGCGGATTTTTTACAAGAAAGTGAGTGCATTTTTAATAAACCTTAGAATGAACTTTAATCAAATATACTTTTTTACACTTTTTTTCCAAAGCAAGCTAAAAGTAACAGCTGTTAACTGACATAACAAAGAATGCAATTACAGAGTCACAAGCTGTGAAAAAACTTGTCAACGCCGACTATATGAAAAATCCGCAATTACTTTTTGGGCAACCCAATACATTACTTAACTTTACTTTTTACTTGTTTAAGCTAAGCTTTTCCAATATCAACAAGATCGTTAAAAAAACTTAGCTTTAACAATGTCGAGAAGATTTCAGTCAGTTCAGAAGTCTGCTAAAGCTAATCTATGAACCAAACCTGCGGCAGAAATAAAATGGACGGACAAACGTCGATATACCATCTTAAACTTTTAAATATACAAAAGTGTCAAACGGTAATGAATATGGTACATGTTCTAAATGTGATAACAAACTAAATGTGCTCAACATGCTATGGTAGTGGGTACAAACATGTGGTGCATTTGATGCAATGTATGATTGCAACGGAAATATTTTGCCGACCAACACTTTTTTCGACGACGCAATTTTGTTCATAGCCGGAGATGCTTAGACCAAATATGAAATACGAGATGGATTAAAAGTGAAGTTTTTTTGGTAAAGGAATGAGATGATAAAATAAACAGCTTGTGGGGATGAGGTTGACCATGTGGACAAATTGAAGTTTACTTGAAATAATATTTCATGCCATGAGATCGAATTTTGTGAGTGATTTGCAAAGAATTTGATGGTTATAATAAATTTGCCCAATTTGAAAGAATTAAGTTAGAAAACGAAAAGTAAGAATAATACTTATAAGGTTGTAACAGAATAAACGGCACTACGGAGTTTTTTTTTACTATGCCAAACCTGAGATTGGTTCCTTAATTGTGATTTTGGTTTATCTATTACCCTCTCAGACTTTTTAGTGAATCAAAAGATTTCTTCTTAAAGGTATGGACCTTCGAATCTAGACCAATGTCAGCAGGTGACCCTTCTCTATGGCGTAAGTAATGAAATAGTCTACATCAATGGCCTCTTTGGCGAAAGCTATTTGGTAGTAATCCTTAGAATGAAGTATAATTACATTATTTCATTATATCTCAAATCACCGTAAGTTCAGACCAGCAAGAAAGGGTAAAAGTCGGGCGGTGTATGTATTATGCAGTCGGCTCTGCCTACCCTACCTACCCTATAAGTACAATATGGAAGCTGTATCTAATTTTGAACCAATTTTTATGGATTTCGGCTGATGTTTTCAGATGGGTTATTAAACAATCCATATCAAATTTCAAGCAAATATGTTCACACTGTAATAGCTACGGTTGACAAATGACAGCATTATTGAAAAAGTACCCAAAATGTGACAAACATGTATAAGGGAGCGATATCTAACTCTGAACGGATTTCGAGCAAACTTCTTAGATATGGTGGTAGTTATCGAGGAAAGCGTTGTACAAAGATTGGTCAACAAATGCGTTTGCAGTGGCTCCAGAAGTGAAAATCGGCCGAAATACATATATGGCAGCTATATCTAAATCTCAATCGATTTGTATGAAATTCACCAGTAATTTCGACAGTTGTAAGAAAATCCATCCAAATTTCTAGAGAATCGATTAAAAAATGAGCACTTTATTGCAATATTTCTCAAAATTGGACGAACATATAAATGGGAGCTATGTCTAAATCTGAACCGATTTTGAGCAAACTTCTCAGATATTCTGATAGTCATCGAGGAAAGTGTTGTGCAAAATTTTGGCAAGATTGGTCAATAAAGGCGCTTGCAGTGGCTCTAGAAGTGAAAATCAGGCGATATACATTTATGACAGCAATATCTAAATCTCAACCAATTTCTATGAAATTCACCAGTAATTTCGAAAGTTATAAGAAAATTCCTCGTGCGAAATTTCTAGAGAATCGGTTAACAAATGACCATTTTATTGCATTATTACTGCAAATCGGACGCACATATATATGGGAGCTATATCCAAATCTGAACCGATTCTTTCCGATTTCAATAGACTTTGTCTCTAGGCCGAAAATCATGTCTGTACCAAATTTTAAGACGATCGGATGAAAACGGCGAACGGTACTTTGTACGCAAATTAACATTGACAGACGGACATTGCTAAATCGAATCAGAAAGTGATTCTGTGTCGATCGGTATCAATCCTTTTGGTTGTTACAAACAAATCCACTAAGTTTTAATACCCTCTACCTTCGTAGTGGTGTAGGGTATAAAAATATACTAATCTATAATACCCTGTACCACAGTAGTGTTGTAGGGTATAAATAGACGCCAAATTGCAATATTACAAATTACCCCAAAACAACCTAATGTATGCAAATGCACAAAAAAAAATTTAAGCAATTTGGATCCTTATATAAAATTGGGCTCAAATTTCGTTTTAGAATTTGGGGTCTATTTGTACACTCACCACCATAGGATGGTGGTATTTTCATTTTGTCATTCCGTTTGCAACACATCGAAATACAGTCTTTAAAAAAAGAAATATTGAGCTGAAACTTCGAACAGATTCTTTTTTTTGTCCTTAAGTAGTTTAAGTTCGAAGATGGGCTATATCGAACTATTGGGTTGCCCAAAAGTAATTGCGGATTTTTTAAAAGAAAGTAAATGCATTTTTAATGAAACTTAGAATGAACTTTAATCAAATATACTTTTTTACACTTTTTTTCTAAAGCAAGCTAAAAGTAACAGCTGATAACTGACAGAAGAATGAATGCAATTACAGAGTCACAAGCTGTGAAAAAATTTGTCAACTATATGACTATATGAAAAATCCGCAATTACTTTTTGGGCAACCCATATGGTAGCTATATCTAAATCTGGACCGATTTCCATGAAATTCACCTATAATGTCGAGAGTCAAGAGAAAATCCTTCCTATCAAATTTCTAGAGAATCGATTAACAAAGTGGCACTTTATTGCAAAATTTCTCAAAATTCGGACGAACATATAAATGGGAGCTATTTCTAAATCTGAACCGATATTGTGCAGCAAAATCGTATAGGAATTGCGCCCTCTAGAGGCTCCAGAAGTCAATATCCCAGATCGGTTTATATGGCAGCTTATGGACTGATTTAAATCATACTTAGCACAAATGTTGGAGGTTATAACAAACACCTCATGCAAAATTGCAGCCAAAACGGATGAGAATTGCGCCCTCTATTGGTTTAAGAATTCAAGATCCCAGATCGGTTTATATGGCAGCTATGTCAGGTTATGGACCGATTTAAACCTGATTTAGCACTGTTGTTGGAAGTCAAAACGAAATACGTCATGCCGAATTACGGCCAAATCGGATAGGAATTGAACCCTCTAGAGACTCAAGTAGTCAAGATCCCAGATCGGTTTATATGGCAGTCTTGTCAGGATATGGACCGATTTGAACTATACTTAGCATAGTTGTTGGAAGTCATAACGAAACACCTAATGCAAAATTTCAGCCAAACCGGATGAGAATTGTACCCTATAGTGGCTCAAGAAGTCAAGATCCCAGATCGGTTTATATGGCAGTCTTGTCAGGTTGTGGACCGATTTGAACTATACTTAGCATAGTTGTTGTAAGTCATAGCGAAACACCTCATGCAAAATTTCAGCCAAACGGGATGAGAATTGTGCCCTCTAGTGTTTCCAGAAGTCAATATCCCCGATCGGTTTATATGGCAGATATATCAGAATATGGGCCGATTTGAACCATACTTAGCGCAGTTGTTGGAAGTCATAACGAAACGCCTCATGTAAAATTTCAGCCAAACCGGATGAGAATTGTGCCCTCAAGATCCAAGATCGGTTTATATGGCAGCTATATCAAAACATGGGCCGGTATGGCCCATTTACAATCCCAACCGTCCTACACTTATAAGAAGTGTTTGTCCAAACTTTCAAGGGGCTACCTTAACTTTCAAGTGACAGTCGGATCGACGGACATGGCTAGATCGACTCTTGATCGTGAGGACGATCAAGAATATATACTCTATGGGATCTTAGACGAATATTTAGAGGAGTTACTAACAGAATGACGAAATTATTTAGTATACCCCCCATCCTATGGTGGGGGGTATAAAAATTACTTATTGGTGCTGTTGTTTTCGCACATATATGTAACTATTTTGAGATGGATGTAAATTTATCTCGTAAATATTGTCAAACAATGATTATGCCTTACAAATTCTTGCTGTGTTTTCTTATGCCTGGCAGCCAATTGTCCGTTGCTCTAATGATTTTTGCCATTGCAATCGCGCTCGACTGAGTTGCTAAACATACTGACTTCTCAGTCAAAAAAATGGTGTGTATGAGAATGTGCACATCGATCGGAAATTGTAGTAGCTATATATGGGATCTAGATCTTAATCTGCACCTACAAAAATTTAGAAAAATTCGTAGCGTTTGTGATATTTGAAAACTTTCTTGTTGATTGGGTAACAAATGCTACCTCCACGTTGAGATGACAGACGGACAAATGGCACAGTAAAGATATGCGGATGGACGGACATAGTTACATCACTAAGAAATATCCAAATTTCGAATGGCTAGCTTTACGGTTCGACCAGTGTCGTGGTTTTCACAGAGGGGCGGACAGACATGGCTAGGTCGACCTAAAATGTCAAGACGGGATAGAATATATATACTTTATGGTGTCGCAGATGAATATTTCGATGTGTTACAAACGTACTGACTAGATTAGTATACCCCTTAATCTTATAGTGGTGGCTATAAAAATATATAAAACATTAACGGCCTTATTCGCAAAACTTGATGTAGATTTGAAATAGGTTTATTTGACATATTTCCTTTATAGAAGTTTTGTGAATAAAGCCGTAAGTGCAGAACAGTAGATTTCAATGCACAGTATGTAAAATTTACCTATAGCCTTATCTCAAAATATTATGAATTTGTCGGTACGGTCACCTTGCCGCAATAGCTGCATATTTGACTTATTAAAAATAGAATTGCAATGGAATTGATAAACCATATACGCCCAACCTTCGATCTCATTAAAATCACACACTACGTCATATATTCATAATTACCGTCATATTTTCAATTATGTTGAAGAAAGATATTTTTAAAATTCAACATATAACAAATTTTTTTATAAAATTAAAAGGCAAAAAAAATTTTCTTCAAAAAATTTTAAAAAATATTTTTCTTGAAAAAGGAATTTTAACTTTTTTTTAGTAAAAAAATCTTTTACTAAAAGCCTAAAGCACTATCTTTTTATTGCAAAAAGTTTTTTATGGTCGTAGTATTTGAATACCATATAACGCGATAAACTGGATTTTAATGTCCCTGTCATAAAATCATATCTGTAGTCCAAAATGTTGAGTCTTTCGCCAAAACCGTTAATGCAATACAATCAAAAGCAACAAGGCACTAAAACAGTTGCCATATATCTGACTCGCAACAATTTTTTTAACAATTTTGGTTTGAATTGGTGGTACAGTTGTGTGCTTTAAATTTTTTTCTAAAAGCATATCTTGATATGAGGAGAAAAACATTTTATTTAGCTGTTTTCATTCGTTCACTTTGTGCCAATTAGAAACAAGAAACGCATTAAAACCCTCTTTGCTAACTTCTGTTAAGACATTTCTAGTTTAAGACTTTTTTACCCATTCGGCTTTAATGGGTTACGAATGACTTCATTTCATCATCTTTTAGCTCATATTTATTCAAACATCTCCTGTTTCGTGAACAAAACTGCCAATGATGAAAAACTGTTGATCGGCACTATCTTTCCGTCAAATTTAAGAAAATAAAAAAACAATCATACATTCATCAAAAGTACCATTTTTATACCCAGCTCCATATGATAGGGGGTATATTCATTTAGTCAGTCCGTTTGTAACACATCGAAATATCCATTTCCGACCCTAAATAGATATAGATAGATATATTTCGGATTTTTGTAAAAATCTTTAACGATTTAACGATGTCCGTGTGTCTGTCCGTCAGCTGTAATCACGCTACAGCCTTTAAAAATTGAGATATTGAGTTGAAATTTTGCACAGACTTGCATTTCTTCCATACGCAGGCTTGAAAGAAGCAGTTCTTGAAAGGGCCACATCGGACTGTGTTTGAATATAGCTGCCATATACACCGATCTCGCCATAAAAGGTCTCAAACATATTACAGGCACATTTATTACCATATTTCGCTGAAATTTGGCATCACTATCCGAACCAAAAATGATCCAGGTCGGAACATATTTGGATATAGCTGCCATATAGACCGATATGCCGATTTAGGGTCTTAAGCCTATAATGAGCATACCGGATTACACTAATTCAGAACAGTGAGTTTTATTAGGCCCGTCGATATCCGAACCACAAATGGTCCTGATCGGAAAATATTTGCTCATAGCTGCCATATAGACCGATCTGCCGATTCTGGGTCTATGGCCTAAAACAGGCGCATTTATTACCTGACTTCGCTGAAATTTGGAACAGTGAGTTGTATCAAGACTTCCAACATCTATCCCGAGTATGTTTCAGATCGGGCTATATTTAGATATAGGTGCCATATAGACCGATCTTCAGCTTTAGACTAGAGACCATAAAATGCGCATTTATTCTCCGATTTTGCTGGAATTAGAAGCAGTGAGTTGCACCAGGGGCCTTGACATCCAACCGGAATATGGTGTATATCGGACCATATTTACAACTGCTGGCATATAGACCGATATGCCGATTAAGGGTCTTAAGCATGTTATATTCTTAAAACCTACCTATTTTGCTGAGACTCAAAACAGTGAGTTTATTGGTCACGTAGATATCCGAATCAAAAAAGGTTCAGATCGGAACATATTTGGATATAGCTGTAATGTAGATCGATCTGTCCATTTTAGGTCTTGAGTTGTATTACGACTCCCAATATTTGTCCCGAAAATGGTCCAGACCGGACTATTTTTAGAGATCAATAACCAGCTTTAGGTCCTAAAGACCATAGAAGTCGTATTTATTCTCCGATTTTGCTGAAATTTGAAACAGTGAGCAGCTTTAAGACTCCTTACATCCAACCAAAATTTGGTCCAGCTGGGACCATGTTTAGTTATATCTGTCTGGAGGCCACAGTAGTGCAGAGGTTAGCATGTCCGCCTATAACGCTGAACGCCTGGGTTCGAATCCTGGCGAGACCATCAGAAAAAATTTTCAACGGTGGTTTTCCCCTTCTAATGCTGGCAACATTTGTGAGGTACTATGCTATGTAAAACTTCTCTCTAAAGAGGTGTCGCACTGCGGCACGCCGTTCGGACTCGGCTATAAAAAGGAGGCCCCTTATCATTGAGCTTATGCTTGAATCGGACTGCACTCGTTGATATGTGAGAAGTTTGCCCCTGTTCCTTAGTAGAATGTTCATGGGCAAAATTTGCAATTTGCATGGATCGAATTCAGAACCGTCTTGTTCAAATCACATGTCATGCAAGACATGCTCTTGCATTTTGGGCAAAAAAAAAAAAAAATATCATCTCATGGTAGCGCTCCCCATTTACACTTACGTTACGATTCGCATCATCTTTGAAGAAGTACGGTTCAATGATGCCACCAGCCCATAAGCCGCACCAGACTATGACTTTTTCTGGATGCATTGGTAGCTCTTGCAATGCTTCTTGCTGATCTTCACTCCAAAATCGACAATTCTTATATACCCATCGAGCCAACCATGAGCTTCGTCGCTCAATGGAAGAAGCGCGCAATGAACTTTCTTAACAGAGCACTCCTTTTGATAATAAAATTCAATAATTGCAAGCTTTGTTCGTTTGTAAGATGATTGATGGTTAAATTATAGACCAAACTGAAGATGTTTGACAGTGAAACAAAACATGAAATTTGCGTGAGCTATTCAAACCAGTGTTGGCAAAAAGATAATAGCTAAAAAATCACCCTTTAATAAATTTTGATAATAAATATTTCCATGGTGGTGGGTAGCAAAAGTTCCGCACGTCCGAACGGTACACGTTTTGACTTATGTTGTATTCACAACCAGGGCATTGTAAGGCATTCAGTGTGTAAAACATCGCAGAGTGATAGAAGATGCAGCTTGATAAGTTCAAAAAAAATTGCATACCATCCGGTAGCTCTATTATTCAGCTCGACTAAAATAAGCGAATATAAGAATAAATTCACATGTGAAGGCCAAAACACACAAAAAAAGAACAAAAGTAACAGCGTCCTCCACCATGGATCGCAATTG
The DNA here is from genome assembly GCF_963082655.1 of Stomoxys calcitrans. NCBI lineage: Eukaryota > Metazoa > Arthropoda > Insecta > Diptera > Muscidae > Stomoxys > Stomoxys calcitrans. The sequence continues at coordinate 74,844,726 of NC_081553.1, read as the reverse complement.
CCTTGATCTGTGGAGGGTTTCTCTTTAAAGTTATCTCTTTAAGTAAGAAAGGATAATGGCAGGTCATAATAAGAAAATCCATGGGCTTTTTGAATGTTTGGATAAGAATTGCGCCTTTGAGCCTCTGGAGGCTCAAGTCCTATATTCGCAATATAGGTTTAAATGGGAGCTATATCAGGATTTGGACCGATTGAAACCATGCATAATACACCTGTTGGAGATCAAAAGAAAAGTTGTCGTGCAAAATTTCAGTCAAATAGAATAACAATTGCCCCAAGTAGACGCTCGAGAAGGATATTCGGGAGATCGGTTTATATGAGAGCAAAAGGTTTTGAACCAATTCAAGAAATACTTTGTACATCTGTTGCAGGTCGTAGGAGAAGGATGTTCATCGTACAAATTTCCAGCTAAATCGGATGATAATTGCACCCTCTAAAGGCTCAAGAGGTATAATCTGGAGATCGGTTTATATGGGATCTATATCTTTACTAGGGCCGATTTGGCCCGTTCACAATATCAACCGAGGTACATTAAAAGAAAGTATTCATGCTACATATCATGCCACTGGCTTTACTCCTTCGACTTAAAATATCCTGACGATCAAGAATATATACTTTATGGGGACTTAGACGAATATTTTTAGGTGTTACAAAAGGAACGATGAAATTAGCATACCCCATCCTATGGTGGAGGGTTGAAAAAACGAATAGATCTAAAACAGCAAAACCGACATTATTTTAATTGGTTATGACAGAACGTTTGTCCTATTGTCGGAACTTAGAATAGCGTTCCAAGCGCCACGATCTTCAGCTCTGCTTCTACAATCTCCGTCACCAAGCTTCGAGATATCTTTCACCATATAATCTTTCCATCGGGTGTTTGGTCGTCCCGGTTTGAGTGTACCACAGTGATCGCCTTCAAAAGACTTCTTCGCTGAAGCTTCTTCATCCATTCTGACAACATGACCTAGCCAACGCAACCGTTGCACTTTTATACGTTCAATTATGCTAATGCCCCATACACCACATATTGCGCGGGGTTCATATTTCGCCGATACTATCCTGCAATGCAAACTGGTCCATAACTTTTACGAATAATATTTCTCTCAAACACTCCAAGCACTATCTCGTCTGCTTTCACGAGTACCCATGTAGTGTAGTATCAGTTTCTGGTATAGTGTTATTTTTGTCTGTCCAGAGGTGGGCTTGTTTCTAAAATACTTGCTTAATCCAAAGTAGCGGAGGCCACCTTAGCGCAGAGGTTAGCATGTCCACCTATGACGCTGAACGCCTGGGTTCGAATCCTGACGCCGCTTCTAGTGCTGGCGACATTTGCCATGCTAAAACATCTCCTCAAAAGAGGTGTAGCACTGCGGCACGCCGTTCGGACTCGGCCATTAAAAGGAGTCCCCTCATCATTGAGCTTAAACCTGAATTGGACTGCCCTCATTGATATGTGAGAAGATTGCCCCTATTCCTTAATGAAATGTTCATGAGCAAATTTGCATTTGCAATCCAAAGCACCTGTTTGCCAGTATTATTCTTCGCTCCATTTCAAAACTGGTGTTATCGTTTTTGTTTCGGTTAAGGCAGTGCCGAGGTATCTCAAAGTTGTGGTTCCCACCTTATCCAGTTTATTTATATGCTCGGATGTACAAGGCGTTTTAGGAGTTGACTTATTTCCATTTACTGCCACACCCATCCATTTTGACTTATTTCCATTTACTGCCACACCCACTTTCTCTGATTCTCATTCGGTTCTTTCAAAGGCTACAGTTACAACTTCCGATGACCGAACCATGATATCGATGTCATCGGCATAGGCGAGTAGCACGTGTTGGCTTGTGAGTAGTGTGTCGTATCTGCATCTGCGTCTCGCAAAAATCTTCTCCAACATGTTACTAAAGGGATCACACGATAACCTGTGTCCGTATCTGAAACATCATTTGGTATTGAATGGTTCCGAGAGATTATTTCCAATTCTTATTGAGGAACTTGTATCAGCAACTGTCATCCAGCAGAGTCTTATTAATTTTCGAGGGATACCAGATTCAGACATGGTTTGCAATACCTTTGAACGTAAAGGAGTATCGAAGGCGGCTTTTTAGTCAACAAAGAGATGGTAGGTGTTAATTTGTCCTTCTCGGGTCTTTTCCAGGATTTGGCGCAGTGTGAATATCTGGTCTATTGTAGGTGAATCCACAATAGACCAAATATTCATCTAAAGAGCATTGAAAGGGCCCAATTATTTTATTGGCTTTTGGTTTTAATCTTTAATACAGTACATAAGAGAGTATCTTGTATGTGATGAGGAGGAGACCTATTACTCTGTAGTTAGCCGTCTTGTCTCCTTTCAGACACGCTGGTGTATACGTTTTATCAGCGCGCCGCCTCGCCATCGGCTCCTGCTGCCTTGTTGTTCTATAGTTAGACTCTGCTTTTTGAACCTCATTCTTCTGCGGCATCCTTTTCGCCGCCATCGTTGAACCCTAGTAGCAGTTACCAGATTTGGCTGCACCATAGCCATCGGTTTGGTGTTTGATTATTTTTGAAGTCAAGAGAAGCTGGAGATATTTTTACACTTGTTAACTCAGTACCTTCTACAGGGTATAAAGGCAGCTATTTCATTGGACACCAGGGGGAGTTTAGGGTTCACAACCTTTCCAAGTTAAAGCTAATCAGAACCATTACTTGGTATATCTCATTCCCTAAGGTAATCAGTTCGATTTTTGAAAACCGGTTTTTTGGTTTTTGGGCCGACTATACTAATCAGTTTTTTAACTTCTGACGATATTTTGTGATATATATCACCTTTTTGCTATTATATTTGTAAGCGTGTTACAGACCGGTCATATATTCGATAACTTTAGTTGTAGTTTTCTCCAAAGTGGAGTCGAGCTAATAACCAAGAGACCATAAAGCTAGGCGCTTTAAATTTTGAAAAATATTTCCTATTAGCATAGTATAAAGACTTCATGAGCCTGTAGAAGGCGAAATTCTTTTCCGATTTGGCTGAAATGGAGTGTTCTGTTCTGACTTCCAATAGCTGTGCCAAGAATGGTTCATAACTTGATATAGCTGCCATATAAACCGATCTCAAATCTTCACTTCTTGAGCCTCTAAGTTAGGTTAGGTAAGAGTGGCAGTCCTTTTCAGACTTACTTTGACAATTTTAAGTCCATTGTGATACCACTGGCGGGAATAGAACCCATGTCCGCTGCACTGGTAATTCAAGCACACTAGTAACTCGGCTACCGGGGCGCCCTCTTGAGCCTCTAAAAGGCGCAATTCTGTTCTGATTTGCAGCAACTGTATAGTCTCATTCGGTTCATAACCTGATATAGCTGCCATATAATCCGATCTTCAGATTTGACTTCTTGAGCCTCTAGTAGGCGCAATGACCAATTTAGCTTAAATTAGCCCAGAAAGTTTAATCCAAATTGGATTATAACCGGATATAGCTCCCATTTAAACCGATCTCCCGATTTAACATCTTGAGCCTTTAGGGGGTGCAATTATTTGGCAAAAATGTTAGACGTGGTATTTCTTTATGACTTCTAATAGTCAATACAAGTGCGGTCCATCTGTATATGTTGATCTATCTTCTATAGATTTGAAAAAGTTATTCAGTCAATGAAGGTGTCATATGCGACCAATGGTGCAGGGCTTATAATATTCGGCCCGGCTGAACTTAACGCGCTTTTACTTGTTTTCATTTGCCTTTTAAGAATATTTCACTTTATCTTTGGAGCTTCATAGGTGTTTCATTTTATTCTCGAAAGTGCACAATATATTCGCAATAGCCAATATTCTCATTATGGAATAAAGATACGTTTCTATTATCATCGTTGTTTGCACTTAATCCTAGTAGACTACTCGAGTGCTAGGCTCTAGTAGACTACAATGAGTGGTAGGCTCCACCATGCTGGGGTATTATCTAAGACAACTTATCCAAATTTCATCCAACCTTTTGTCTTACCTGCTAATTTCCGATTGTTATGTGGTAATTGCTAAATGTTTCAGATTGCAATCTCCGTTTGCACTGTGCTTCTCTTATCTCAGGCTGTAATGAAAGAATTTTGGGCCTTTTTGGGAAGTTGGTGGTATTTAAATAGGAAACGTTGAAAGCAAAATTTTAATTTTCTGCTTTCATTACCTACAAGTGGGCTATGTTAAGAACTGTAAGTCATATAAAGGCAAAACAAAAACATTTTCGAGGACTATATGAATGCTAGGGTAAAACAGCAATCACTTCGTAGCACTATAAACACAAGACAACATGAAATTTAAGTTAATAGTAACATCCGATCAGGTCGTGACTTTAAAATTATCTGTAATTTGAGAACTTTTTTTCCCTACGCTACCAGTTACTTAAAGGATATGATTTAGAAAAAAAAAATTAATGTTCAACGCATAGGGTTAGGAAGAACGCTGGGGTTACAGACCGATAAGTATATCAATGTCCTTTAGTTATTCTATATGCTTTTATACTTATATATTTAATTAATATGTTCACCGAACTCGCCTCTCAATAAGTCCATTGTTAAGCGTACTGTGTTGCATGTGGTACCGTCGTGTTGAAACCTCATGCCATGCAAGCCAAGCTCTCGCATTTTGGTCAAAAAAAAGTTGGATATCATCTCACGATAGCGCTCACCATTCCAGAGCTGGCAAAATACCGATACTATCGACATTTAATTTTTTGACTGAATATTGAATGATACTTTTCCGATAGATACTATCGCAAAAATTAAATATTTTGCAAAACTAAACAAAGATAAGCAATCCAACACAGAATGTATCCTTTAAGATACATCGCGCCTATAGAGGGCGCAATTTTCATCCGAGCAGGCTAACATTTTCTACAATGATTTCTCTCATGACTTACTTGACTTTGTTTTTATTCGGTCGGACTTTATCAACCTTGGTTTTATTCGGTCTGTGCATTTATATTGCTTCTATATTAATCGATCTCCTGGCTTTTGCTTCTCATTTTCGATTGAAATATACGTGATGGAAAATTAACGATAGTATCGATTTTTATGATTAAAACTATCGAAAATATCGAATGTTGCTACTATCGATAGTTTGCCAGTTCTACATCATTCACAGCTACGTACTTTGAAGAAGTACGGTCCAATGATGCCACCAGCCCATAAACCCCAGCAAACTATGACTTTTTCTGGATGTATTGTAGCTCTTGCAATGCTTCTGGCTGATATTCATTCCATAATCAACAATTCTGCTTATTTGCGGACCCATTGAGCCAAAAATTTTCATCTTCGCTCAATGGAAGAAGCGCGCGATGAACTTTGTTAACAGAGCACGGCTAAATCTGGTAAGAATTGCACCATCTAGAAGGTCAAGAAGATCAATCGGGAGATCGGTTTATATGGCAGCTACATCAGGATATGGACTTATTTAGACCATACTTGACACAGTTGTTGGAAGTCATTTAATAACGATATGTGCGAAATTTCTGCCAAATAGGATGAGAATTGCGCCCTTTAGAAGCTAAAGAAGTCTAATCGGGTAATCGGTTTATATGGCAGCTATATCAGGATATGGACTGATTTAGACCATACTGAGCACAGTTGTAGGAAGTCAGAAAAAACACCTCATGCAAAATTTCAGCCAAATCAGATAAAAATTGCGTCTTCAAGAAGCTCAAGAAGTCAAGACCCAAGATCGACTTATATGGCAGCTATAACCAAACATAGACCGATTTGGCTCATTTGCAATCCCAACCGACTTACACTAATAAGAACCATATGTGCAAAATTTCAAGCGACTAGCTTTACTCCATCGAAAATTAGCTCGCTTTCGACAGATGGACGGATGGGCATGGCTAGATCGACTTAAAATTTCATGGCAATCTAGAATTTATATACTTTATGAGATCTTGGACGAATATTTCGAGGTTTTACAAACGAAATGACGAAATTAGTATGCTCCCATCCTATGGTGGAAGGTTTTGTTTGTAAGACCTTTCATGGTTAAATTGAAGACCAAACTGAAGATGTTTGACAGCGAAACAAAATACGAAACGTGCGTGAAAAAATCCATGGGGGTTTACTGTTGTGACACATTATCCTTTTTATAGCCACCACCATAGGATAGGGGGTACATTCATTTAGTCAATCCGTTTCCAACACATCCAAATATCCAATTTCGACTCTACAAAGTATATACATTTCTGATCGTCGTAAAATTCTAAGGCGATTTAACGATATCTGTGTGTTTGTCCGTCTGTGTGTACGTCAGTTGTAATCGTTCTACCATCTTTAAAAATTCAGATATTGAGTTGGAATTTTGCACATACTAGCATTTCTTCTATACACAGGTTAAGTTGTTGAATGCTCCAAATCGGACTATATATAAATCTAGCTACCGTATAGACCGATCTGGCGATTAAGGGTCTAAAGCCCGTAAATGCCGCATTTTTTCCAGTTTCGCTGAAATTTGAAACAGGAGGTTGTACAAGAGGCCCCGATATTCAAATCGTATATGGTCCATATCGGACCATATTTACATATTGCTGCCATATACACCAATAAGCCGGTTTAGGGTCTTAATTTCGACGAAATTGAAAATAGTGAGTTTGTTTGAGCCTCCTGACATCCGACTCAAATATGGTTCAGATCGAACCATATTTAGATACAGCTGTCATATAGACCGATCGGCCGATTAAGGGTCTGAAGCCCAAAAAAGCCGGAATTAATCTGCGATTTTGCTAAAATTTGAAAAGTGAATTAATTTAGGCCTCCCGATATCCGACTCAAATACTCGTACCACTGTGCACCATTATGTGCTTGCGATAATATAACTAAAATTTGCGATCGGAAAAGCGACCTTATTTTACTTTGGATGCAAAAAGTTTAAAACAAAGTGAATGAGGTTGAGTTTTTGAAATTACTTCTTCACACTGCGTAATCGACTATTTCAATAGGTTTCCCAAAATTCTTTCCCCCTCCTCGTTATGCAATAATTTACATTCCCATACATGTTAAGCAACAGCTCATATTAGGCTAATACAAATGTACATACAAATTTGTATGCTTATTATTCATTAACCACAAGAAAAACAAAAGGACGTCCAGACTAGTTTCGAATTCATAGCTTATGCTCATCCACATATATAGGGTTTTCCAATAAGGACTTGACAACTTTTTTTTTTTTTTTTTAATGCAATCCATTTGAAATATTTCAAAAACTTTTTTATCGGTTTGAAATACAATCAAAACATTTACTTTTTCCTCAATTGTGGGAGATTTTCTTTGCAAATGGAAAAGGAAAGCCAGAGATCGCAACACACACACACACAACCACTATTGGACGCGTTTCGTCTATGGTTGGAAGACTTTTCAACCATATTAGGTCTGATGTCTGCACGGACCGTACGTATTTATTCCAAAAACGCCTTTATGACACAAATACCACATTAACCATACTCGACAACCCTGTCTATAAGCTGTACTTTTCCCAATGCATGTGTTTTCTTGTAACGACAGATTTTTTGTCTGCTACAATTACACTTCTTTCATGGTGCACATGATTCTGTGCATCTATTGTATTGATGTCTTCGAATGTTAGACAACGGCAACGGCTACTATAGACTTAAAGGCCATTTTGGTTGAAAGATATATATCGGACCTATATATAAATTTGAACCGATAGTTATGAAATTTTGCACACTTATTGAGACATCAAATGAAGCACTTCATGCAAAATTTTGTAACGATTGGATCAAAATTGTGGTTTCTTATAGCCAAGGTCGGAGGTTAGCGTTTCCGCCTAAGACACTGAACGACTGGGCTTGATTCCGGGCGAGAACATCATGAAAATTTTCAGTGGTGGTTATCCCCTCCTAATGCTGGCGACAATTGGGAGGTACTGTACCATTTGGTACGCCAGCCATGTAAAAACTACTCCATAAAGAGGTGTCGCACTGCGGCACACCGTTCGCACTTGGCTATAAAACAGAGGTCCCTTATCATTGAGCTTAAAACTTGAATCGGACAGCACTCATTGATACGTGAGAAGTTTGCCCCTGTTCCTTAATGGAATGTTCATGGGCAAATTTGCATTTGCATAGCAGAGTCCGAAAGGCATACCGCTGTGCGACACCTCTTTGGAGAGAAGTTTTTAAATGGCATAGTACCACACAAATGTTGAAGGCATTAGAAACGGAAAACTACAGCAGAATTTTTTTTCTGAAGGTCTCGCAGGGATTCGAACCCAGCATCATTGGCGGACATGCTAACCCATGCGCTACGTTGGCCTCTAAAAACGTACTTTTTTTTGGATATTGGACCACAAACGAAGATTTGGCAGCCCAAACAAATTTTCGAAGTACTGAGGTGACCAATTTTAGGAGCCTGCTACAAGGCGACCAAACATTCTAGGGCCTTAAAATTTTTCACACGATCTCTCTAACACCTCAACTCTAACCTTTCTAAATTTCAAAGAGATATCTGTTCTACCCGTTCTCCCAAGGCATATTTTTATACCCACCACCGAAGGATGGGGGTATAAACATTTTGTCATTCCGTTTGCTACACATCGAAATATTCATTTCTAACCCTATAAAGTATATATATTCTTGATCAGCGTAAAAAGACGTTCAAGCCATATATGTCCGTCTGTCTGTTGAAATCACGCTACAGTTTTTAAAAATAGAGATATTGAGCTGAAACTCTCCCGATTTAAGGTCTTGCTCCCATAAAAGGCGTATTTATTGTGCGATTTAGCCAAAATTTGGGACAGTGAGTGGTGTTAGGCCCTTCGATATCTTTCTTCAATTTGGTCCAGATCGGTCCAGATTTGGATATAGCTGCCATATAGACCGATCTCTCGATTTAAGGCTTTGGGCCCATAAGATGCGCATTTATTGTCCGATGTCGCCGAAATTTGGGGCAGTGAGTTAAGTTAAGCCCCTAGACATTCTTCTGCAATATGACACAGATCGGTCCAGAGTTGGATATAGCTGCCATATAGACCGATCTCTCGATTTAAGGTTTTAGGGCTTTAAAAGGCGCATGTATTGTCCGATTTCGGCGAAATTTGGGACAGTGGGTTAAGTTAAGCCTCTCGACATAGTTATGCAATTTGGCCTATATCGATCAAGATTTGCATGTAGCGCTATATAGACCGATCTCTCTCTTTAAAGTTTTGGGCCCATAAAAGGCGCATTTATTGTCCGCTTTCGCCGAATTTTGGTTGTGTTAGGCCCTTTTATATTCTTCTTCAATTTGTCTCAGATCGGTCCAGATTTGGATATAGCTGCCATATAGACAGATCTCTCGATTTAAGGTTTTGGGGCCATAAAAGGCGGATTTATTGTCCGCTTTCGCCGAAATGTGGGACAGTGAGTTGTGTTAGGCTCTTCGACATTTTTCTGCAACTTGGCCCAAATCGGTCCAGATTTGGATATAGGTGCCATATAGACCCATATCTCGATTCAAACTCTTGGCTCCATAAAAGGCGCATTTATAATCCGATTTCACTGAAATTTGGCACAGTGACTTATGTTATCACCGACGAAAGGTGGTTTAGGTATATACCCGAGGTGGTGGGTATCCAAAGTTCGGCCCGACCGAACTTAATGCCTTTGTATTTGTTTACTAGTTTTTTTTTTTTCGTTTTTCTCCCACTTTGCGTCGTCGGATTTTTGAAATAGACCAATGACTTGACATAGCCCCAAAGAAAATGATCTAGAGGCGTCAAATCGCGTAAACGAGTCAGCCAGTCGATTGGGTCACTTCTTGAGATATTACGATCATCAAACTTACTCTTCAATAAATCGATGGTAATGTGTGGTGTGTGGCAGCGCCCCGTTGAAACCACATATCGTCCAGATCCATATCTTCCAATTAAGGCAAAAAAAACTGTGAGCACCAGTGAGGTAGCGATGTCTATTCATGTAACCGTGACGATTGGCATCGTTGACGAAGAAGTATGACCCAATGACGCCGCTGACATGCAAAGTACACCATACTGCTATGTTTTGTGGATGAAGTGCTGATTCGTGAAGCACATGTGGATTTTTAGCTGACCTATAACCCATATTTTGCTTTTTGACGAAACCATTAAGCCAGAAATGAACTTCGTCACTCAAGATGACTTTGCTCTTAAAGTAGCGGTCACCGACTCTGAATTTCGGTAGAACATTTTTATGATTTTGATGATGAAAATGTTGAGTTTACTGCATAAATTGACAGTTACAGTTCGATGTAAAAGTGCGATCGCAAATTAAATTCAAAGTTGTCAAGTTCCTATTGGAAAACCCTTTACAGGCATACACAATCCTACAAATACAAGTATGCATGTGTGTGTTTATATACAATGCCTACATGCACAACAGTCAGTCCATCGGTTTTAACTAACTCACTCAGTCAGTCGCTGAGTTACTCATTCACTCCCACATTGATTTATTCTTTCATGCATTCTCTCTCTCTCATTCTTTCTGCTTACTCGTTCATTTGCACGGATAAGAGTATTTGTCGAGTTGCGTATGTTTGTGATTTGTCTGACAAGCCATAGAACAAAACATCAGCGAAGCGCATTCATTGAATGACAAAATGTCGCTGTTTACTCATTTTAATTAAAATTCTCATGTCAAGTTGCATAATGAATAGAATACAGAGAGAGAGAGAGAGAGAGAGAGCACAGCACGTTGACATGCCGGTAAACTCTGGCTGGCTATGTTGGGGGGAAAAACAAGCAAACAATCTCACATGCCACATATCAAGCGAGTAGTGTACCCGCCGCGTCTGTGGCCATATATCCCATTTGGCTGAGTGACACATATATTTTAGTTACTAAATACACACGTAAAGCTGTGTGCATGTGACTTGTTGTGATTTTAAAGGAAAAACAGTTGTCACAAACATGGACAAATAGGAAAAGCTAATAAAGGACTTTTTATCAAACGCGGAAATGTTGTGTGTGTTTCCGAGCCATTCAATGCGACTGATGTTCAAAGGGAGTAAAGATAACTTTCTTTCTCTTTGTATATGTACCTCGTAGGAGATAGATACGATCTTCCATTTTAGTCTTTACCAGCGCCTTTTGTGAATGGATGCATTTGGTTAAGACGTTAGGAATTAGAATTGATGGTCTTATTTTTAAGAACACTGATTAAAGACTTTGAGTCAACTTCCTGATACGTTAGAATGATACTAGTACCGTTGCCAAACGCCAAGGTGGTCGTTCAAAAAAATGCAAAATCCCGATGAGTCAATGCTCGAATTGAACGGAATACACGCCGTAGTGACATTCAAATGGCTAAAGATCTGAATATATATCAAGAAACGATGCAACATATATTGACAAACGAGCTCAAGGTACAGTCATACGGGCTTCAATTCACTGCACTATGGGTCCAATGAGCGAATTTGTTCGTGACACAAAAAATAAAAATACTTATGCTGTTAACCTTCGCACGCCCAAAACCCATCTGGGTAATATCCTCGACTTTCAAACTTTGTTAGCTCAGCGAACAAATCAAAAAATGCTTTTTATTCAGAGGCCAAATTGGGTTTCTCTGCAAAAAAAAAAAATAAATAATAATCAAACACCTTTATTTTCGTTAACCCATTAAAGACGAAGGGGTAGAAAAATGCCCAAAAATAGAGTAGTCTTAGAAAAACTCAAGTTAGGAAAGAGCTATCCTAATAAAATTTGGCGTAAAATGGACAAATGAAATTAGTTAAAAAAAAAATTCCCGTCATATTAGTTATTAAAATTCACATTTCTTCGTTAAATGGTCATAAAATATTAAGAAACTGATTTTTTCTGTTTTAAAAATAGAATTTAAAAAATTACTGCGTCAAACAAGAGAATCGAGGGTCAGACGTTAATGGGTTAACAGTTGTTATGCACTCCACCATGCCGAATCTTATAAACCCTCCACCATGGATCGCATTTGTCAAGTTCTTTGCCCAGTATCTCCATTTAGGCAAACAAAGGATAATGAATACGAGTTGCTGTGCTATTGGAGCTATATCAAGTTAGTAGCCCACTTCACTGTGGCACATAGAGCTTTCTGAAGTATATCTCTTAAAGTGCTGGAAAACTTTCCCCTAACCGCAATAGCCACGTCATCAACATACGCGACCACTTTTAAACCTTTTGCTTCCGAAGAGAATTTTATATAAACATGACCCATTATGCATTGATGATTCCCCTGTTCTAATGTCGAATAGAGGAATGGCGAAGAGCGAAACTTTATTTGAAAAGTAAAATGGTGGAAGATATCTTGCAACATGAGGTTAGAAAATAGAGAAAATCTTACAACATCAATGCGTTTTGCAACATTTAATTCAGTCATGCAATCGTTAATTCCTTACTACCCACCTATTTAAGTAATTGCTTAGTAGCCAGCTCTTACGCTATAGAGAAACATGAACGCAAGTTGTTTTTGCCTCCAGCTATCTTTGAGTCTAAAGATAAACTGTTGTCCGGAAGAAATCCAACAGTAATATAATGTGTTGCCCTTTGGTGTTGCCTTGAAGCTTTTTCCATTACAATCTACCTTATTTTAAAGTGTTAATATCGGACAGCAACTTTTCTTTTTAGAGAGACCGGACTTTCCAGATGCAGATCTTGAAATCTTTATCCCTGAACAACACACAACAAAGACAACAGCATTGAAACAAGAGTTGCTTGCAACCCAGTTCGCTAGCAATTAATTGCCTTTCCAATGAATTGAAGCGAAATTTGTGTCACTGGCATTTTGTTCAAAGAACTCAGTGCTGCTTCTACGGAATGTGTTCGTCTTTTTTTCGTGACCATTTTTTTATAATGCGTTTTGACAGTTATTTGGGCGAAAAATCGAAGTCAGTACTAGGCCTCAAACGTTTCATAGATCTTTTACTTTAAACGATTCATTTCCAATTGTCATTGTTTCCTCACAGTATTTTTATACCCACCACCGAAGAATGGGGGTATATTCATTTTGTCATTAAGTTTGCAAAACATCGAAATATCCATTTCCGACCCTATAAAGTATATATTCTTGATCGGCGTAAAAATCTAAGACTATATAGCCATTTCCGTCCGTCTGTCTGTTGAAATCATGCTACAGTCTTTAAAAATAGAGATATTGAAACTTTGCACAGATTAATTTTTTGTCCATTAGCAGGTTAAATTCGAAGATGGGCTATATCGGACTATATCTTGATATAGCCCCCATATAGACCGATCCGCCTATTTAGGGTCTTAAGCCAATAAAAGCCTCATTTCTTATCCGATTTTGTTGAAATTTGGGACAGTGAGTTGTGTTAAGCCCTTCGATATCCTTTGTTAATTTGGCCCATATCGTTCCAGATTTGGTTATAGCTGCCATATAGACCGATCCTCCGATTTAGGGTCTTAGGCCAATAAAAGCCACATTTATTATCCGATTTTGCTAAAATTTGGGAAAGTGAGTTGTGTTATGCCCTTCGAAATCCTTCGTTAATTTGACTGAGATCGTTCCAGTTTTGGATATAGCTCCCATATAGACCGATCCTCCGATTAAGAGTCTAGAGCCCATAAAAGTCACATTTATTAACCGACTTTGCTGAAATTTGGGACAGTGAGTTGTGTTAGGCCCTTCGATATCCTTTATTTATTTGACCCTTCGATATCCTTTGTTAATTTGGCCCGCATCGGTCCAGATTTGGATATAGTTGTCATATAGACTGATCCTTCGAGTTAGGACCATAAAAGCCATATTTATTATCCGATTTTGCTGAAATTTGGGACAGTGAGTTGTCCTAGGCCCTTCGGCATACTTCTTTAATTTGGCCCTGATCGGATCAGACTTTGATATAGCCCTCGTCCCTCGATTTAAGGTTTTGGGCCCAGAAAAGGCGCATTTATTGTTCGATGTCGCCGAAATTTGGGACAGTGAGTTAAGTTAAGCCCCTTGACAAACGTTTGCAATATGGCACAGATCGGTCCAGGTTTGGATATAGTTGCCATATAGACCGACCTCTCGGTTTTAGGTTTTGGGGCCATAAAATGCGCATTTATTGTCCGATGTCGCCGAAATTTGAGACAGGGAGTTAAGATAAGCCTCTTGACATCCTTCTTCAATTTGTCTGTCGTAATCGCGATATCGTCGAAACACGTAAAGCTAACCGCTTGAAATTTTGCACAGATACTTTGTATTGATGTAGGTTGTTGGGGATTGCAAATGGGCCATATCGGTTTAGATTTGGATATAGCTCCCATATAAACCGATTTCCCGATTTGACTTCTTGAGCCACTTTAAGCCGCAATTTTTGTCAGATTTGGCTGAAATTTTGCATGTAGGATTCGGTTGTGACTTTCAACAAGTGTGCCATGTACGCTCCAAATCTGTCTATAACCTGATATAGCTCCCATATAAACCGATCTCCCGATTTGACTTCTTGAGACACTGGAAGCCGCAATTTGTGTCTCATTTGGCTGATTCCTTGCATGAAGACTTCTGTTGTGACTTTCAACGATGCCAAGTATGCTTCAAATCGGTCTATAACCTGATAAAGCTCCCATATCAACCGATCTCCCGATTTGACTTCTTGAGCTACTAGAAGCCACAATTTTTGTCCGATTTGGCTGAAATTTTGCATGTAGGATTCTCTTGTGACTTCCAACAACTGTGCCAAATACGTTCCAAATCGGTCTATAACATGATATAGCTCCCATATAAACCGATCTTCCAATTTGACTTTTTGAGTCACTGGAAGCCGCAATTTTTGTCTGATTTGAAGGGTTCTGTTGTGACTTCCAACAACCATGCCGAGTACGCTCCAAATCGGTCTATAATCTGATATAGCTCCCATATATACCGATCTCCCATTTGACTTCTTGAGCCACTGGAAGCCGTAATTTTTGTTTGATTTGTCAAACCTGATATAGCTCCCATATAAACCAATCTCCCGGTTTGACTTTTTGAGTCCTTACAATCCGCAATTTTTGTACGGTCCATGTCAGTCTATAACCTGATATAGCTCCCAGGTTAACCGGTCTCGCGGTCATCCTTGTTCGTTTTCTAGAAGCTTTAATTTTTGTTGGTTTGACAGAAGTTTGGTATGTAGAATAAAATTATGCCCTTCAATTAAATTTATTATGTATCAATTTTTAGCAGAATCCATGGTGGTGGGTTCCCAAAGTTCGACCCGGCCGAACTTGGCACGCTTTTACTTGTTTGCTTTCCACCAGGATTTATTTTAACTTAATGCCTAAGGCTACGAGTGTATGGGATTTCAAGGTGCAAGGCTTTAACATGACACGTCATACAAGATGATGACAATTGAAGAATTAGATATTTGCCTCTATAAGCCCACTTAATCCTTTCGACTGTAGGTAAGCTGTCACATCCACATGTCATATCCTTTTTAATTGATTTTCCAAACCCAAGTAGGTATTGAAAGCAATAAAGAGTACGATGACTTGTTCTTGATCGATGTAGCATATCGTGAACATATTTTAAGTCGTCAATGACAACAATATGCTAAATGATTTATGCAAATTTCGTGACTGTGTAACGAATAATACACTAATACACACATACACACACGAGTATTTTTCAACGCACTGCAATATGTTTCCTTTTGAAATCATCCTTTTAATATGAAATGTGAAATATATACCTTTGTGTGAAACTTTACCTTCGAGTGCTCGCATTGTTCAACCAAAATCTTATGGCACATGACGGTGTACGTGCTTTCAGCGCAATTACGCATTACGTAATTAAAAGTTTACAAAAGACTTGTGAGATGTGAAATCCTTACCTTTATGAATTCGATACTCTTCGACAAAGTCGAGACAGCTGATGTTTTTCCCAAGAGCTCGGCATTTTTACCCGAATGTGGATTTGCCTTAAACTTCTTCATGACATTGAGAAGAATGTAGATTAGCGATTTCTATGAAAGTTTTTTTCAGCGTCACACTCATGCACCCATCAAAGCCAAACAATGTGCCGAATATTATTTCGTAGCCTCATAATATTTTTATTCCGAGAAATTTAAGACACATATATAAATGAAAGATTTGTTGTGGCAAATTATTATGGAATTTACAGGTTCACAGGTTCTCGGTTATAGTAATAAGAAATTTTGAAGATGGATTATTTCAAAGGGTTGAAAGGTATTGTTGCCATAGCAAATGTTGTAGAAATTTGGTTTGCAAATTGATTTACTTGGATTATTTCGGCGAATTTAGAAATGCATGGTAAATTTTGTAGAATTTGATTTTGTTTCTTCTTTCGCGACCGTTGCAGCCAGTCTATTGAATATATCGTTTTAATACCCTCCACCATAATAGGGTGGTATACTAAACTAGCAATTTCGTTTGTAACATCCCGAAATATTGATCTGCGGTCCTATAAAGTATAATGATATGGGACATGGAGTGTCTCAAAAACAAAAATTGTTTTTTTCCTTTTGGGCCCAATAAGTTGATAGGTTAACGGTAACCCATGCTGACAGGATTCCAAAGTTGAATGTTCGAATTTTTTCCAGTTGGTTTTCAACTTATTCCAGAAGCTTATTGTGCTATTCTAAACCTAATGTACCGATGGTCAGAGAAAGTGTGTTCCATTAAGGCCGTCCAATCCTGATCGATTAGATTTTCCGAACATCTAATACCTCCTCCCTAATGTTAATAATATTGAGTGTTATTAGGTCGTTAGTATTGAAGAACTCTGCCAGGGCTTGGCCCCGCTTATTATTGATGTTGGTACTTCCCCACGAAATGTGAGAGTTCGCATCGCACCCTATTAGTACCTCGTTTCTTGTCTGTTTTGCTTTCCTCATCAGCCGTTGCAGCTCCGACGGGGGTGGCGTTGTTGGAAATTCGAAAGGCAGATAAAGTGATGCGAGGGGTGCTGTACATGTCCCACCACTGTTCCATCCGACGTTGACAATTCTGGGGAAAATATATAATTCAAATTTTTATGACAACGCACGTCCTCGGCCGAGTACCAGTGTTAGCATAGAATAATTGGTAGTTGATATGGTTCAGTTCAGAAATTTTGTTCCGGTTCGTCCATGGCTCCTGAATTTAGGCAATATGAATCTTGCCCCTGCTGATTTTCTCCATCAGAGCGTGTGTAGCAGGTTTACCTCAATTATTGGTCCTTCAGTAAATTGCCATCTTGGGAGTAGGTGATGATCTCTTCGTCTGCTCCCTGTTCTTTAGACTGCATTGACTTTCTTGTCACTGCTCTGCCTGGTGTCATCGTTTTAAATTTTTTGCCTATCCTAGTGTTCATAAAAATATGAACACAATCTATACATTAGAATAATCTTAAGGTGGAGTAATAAAATATCTTAAGCATACTTTTCTTATCAAAATAGTTCAGGTCATTAGGATCATTTATCCCAACTCTTTCAATAGAGATTGTTTATCTCTTTACAGTTTATGGTTTCTTAATGCATATCTAATGTAGCCATAAAGTAAATGAGTTTACAAGCGATAATTGTTTAGGGTTTTCCTGCCGCGCATATGGAAGACGCTTAGGTAGTTTATGACCGGCTTATCACTTAAAAGGGACGCTGTAATTAGGTACTGTTGTTATTCGTCTAATAAGGAAGATAAGATTGTTCGCTTAGTGTAGTTTAAGAATTAGTTGGTAAGATAGTATATAAACAGGATTGAATGGCATAATAAATTAGATTTGAAGATACAACCAAACCGTACGGGTGTTTTCATTTCTCCTACTACAACACCTAGTCTTCCGAATCTTAAGTAAATGGGCTTCTTGGGAGTAGGTGATGGTTCCATCATCGGCTCCCTGTTCGCCAGGCTGTCGCAGCGCTGCCCGATGTTTCAATATTAGGATCTTTACCTATCCCAGTACTTCGAAGTCGGTAAAGGGTCGGTCGTCGGGTCCCTGTTTGTTAGGCTGTGTTGTATCTTTCGCCACTGCACTGCCTGATATATTAGTATTAGGATCTTTGCTTATCCTAGTCTTTCTAATATTGAGGGAAGCCGTGTTTGTCTCATCGTCAGCCCCCTGTTCGTTGAGCGGTATTGAGTCACTGCACGGCCGGTCCTATTCTTCCCAATCTCCCCAAGACGGCCATGCTCCCGTTGTACGCAATGCCTTTAGTCTTAGCCAAAGTCGTCACGGAGACTTGATTAATGTCCACCACAAGGAGAGTTCCTTCCTCTTTCTCCTCCCTGCGGAAGACCTCCCACTTTTCTGCGACCACAGCTGTGGACGTAAACTTTTTTGATATATATTTCTAGATTTTAATTCGCAACACCATTGAATAGGGTGTATATTCATTTAGTCATTCCGTTTGCAACACATCGAAATATCCATTTCCGACCGTACAAAGTACATTGGTATACATATATATTTTTGATCGTCGTAAAATTCTAAGACGATTTAACTATGTCCGTGTGTATGTCCGTCTGTCCATCCGTGTGTTGGTCAGTTGTAATCGCGCCACAATCTTTAAAAATTGAAATATTGAGCTGAAATTTTGCACAGACTCGTATTTTTTTCAAACGCAGGTTACGTTCTTGAATGGGCTAAGTTGGGCTATATTTAGATATAGATATCATATAGACCGATCGTGCGATTTACGGTTTCAAGCCCGTAAAAGCCTCAGTTTATGTCCCATTTCGCTGAAGTTTGAAACAGGAAGTTGTACTACGGGCCGCGATATTCAAACCGAATATGACCCATATCGGAGGATAATTAAATATAACTGCCATATAGACCGATTTGCCGATTAAGCCTATAAAAAGCCGATTAAGGGTCTTAATCCCATAAAAGCTGTATTTATTATCCGATTTCGCTGGAATTTGACACAGTGACTTGTATTAAGCCTCCCGTCATCCGACCAGCATATGGTCTAGATCCAATGAATTTCCACAACAAAATTTTATCATTTCCCCCAGATTATGCTGAAATTGTTACCTTTTACTGTAATATTCCAATCCCTATTAAACATTGTCAATGTCGGTATAAATTGTTCCACATTTTGTTATTGTTTAATGTAAGGATCAGAAATAGATCCATGGTAGTGGGTATCCAAAGTTCGTCCCGGCCTAACATAAGCCTTTTTATTAGTTTTGCTTTTGTATGAGTGGGAGTAAAAAGGATTAAAATTTATTTTTCGATTCATCCCTAGTTTACTCTGCGGACCATCAATTATTGAAGTTTACATATGGGAAAACACCACATATCAATAAAGTAAATAAAAATTGCTCCAACATCTTCGTCCAAAGTAAACAATAACGCACTTTAAGTAAAACCACAAAACGAATCAGCTTTGTGTATGCAAATTAGTCTTCTTTGCGATTATTGAGTTATATGAAACAGCATTTAGTTAGTAAATTATTTCGGGGAAAATTGCACTTTCTGCATAAATGACTGTAAATAGGCTACTTTCTATAATTCTTAGAGACAAGTAAAATTGTCTTAAGTTGCAGATGGCTAAACTTGAAATAATCATCATCTTAGACAATTTATAAGATAAGGTAAGTTTGAAATGAGGATTTGGATTTTAACCCGCACAAGCCAATTACTAGCTTGGGTGTAAGTTCATACCTAAGCCAGTAAACGGCATGTTGTGCGCTCTACTTTCGAAAAGAGATAAAAGTCAGGAATTCTGTTCTGCTCACAAAATTCTTTTTTTTCCCTCAACCATAAGATGGGGTATACTTAATTCGTTATTCTGTTTGTAACACATAGAATTATTGCTCTAAGACCCCATAAAGAATGTAAATTCTTGGTCTTCATGACATTTTAGGTCGATCTAGTTATGTCCTTTCATCAATCTGTCTGTCTGTCGAAAGCACGCTAGCTTTTAAGGGAGTGAATCTAGGCTCTGTGGCCCTCCTCCTAAAGGAGACATTAACCTATCTGTTCGTGACCTTATCGTTCTGGTTGTTATAGCCCCCTTTTACTATCCGTAAAGAGGTTTACACTGGAGACTCCCGAGTTTACACCATATTACCTCACGCATTCCGTGATAGTCCCGATACCCACCTGCATTGAGATCCTGGACTCTCAATTGAGACCCCCAGACCCGCTCAAGCCTAAAGCTTTGATTCATCCATGTAGCATGAACTTCCAGGTGGAACTGCCATAGTTCCGTCAATGCAAGTCGCAGTGCCTTGAACTCGACCTCAAATGTCGTCTCAGGTATCCGATTTGAAATCTCTTCCATTCCATACAGGTTTCCTATCGTCGCCTAGAATATACCGCGATGGTATGAATTGATCTTGTCCCCTGTCCACTCTCCTATCGCCTTCAGTCTCACAGTGGCTGTCTTGTATGTCTGTGGGCCGGATAACTCGAATAGGTTGCGGTGCCCTAGATCTCTAAGTCTAGCTCAGTCGTTTGGCATCTGCAAAACCCCATTCGGCCCGCATTGCTTATTCGCGTAATAGACGGCCAACGCGGTGTTAGTCAACTTGTACATCTTGGCATAGAAAGATTCTTCTATTTTGTGCACATCCTCCTGTAGGACGGTCTCTACTGCTCTACCGCCCTACCCTTGACATAGACTTGATGTTGTATCTGAGTACTTCGCTGGATGTTCTACTCTTTACCATGGATAACATGACTATAAACACTACCTTTGCCTCCTGCCATGCCTTCGTAGTATTCGCAAGTTGCAGGCATGCTGTGGGATTTTCGGCCAGATAATGAGCCAAGTAGTGCGAGTCCCTCTTTTCATTAATGCCGGAAATATTCAATCGGGTCCAGGTGACTTAAATGGTTGAAACCTCCTCAAGGTTTCCTTTAGCATAGAGTCGCTAAGGATGAGACTTCTATCAACCTTATTGTTACCAGATTTTGGTGTAAACGTGTCTCCCATCGTATCCCGTAAAAAATGCGTCTTCATCGAAATTCGCATTATGACCTCCGTAGTCTCAGCTCTTATTCTTATGTCGCCCACCAACATCTCAGTTTGGACATGGGGTTTTGAGAGAAACTTTTTCATCTTGAAAGCGTCTCTATCCTATCGAAATGTTCACAAAATAGTTTAAAGTAGTTACAGTAGTAATCTCTTTAATATCCTGCTGGAGAAGATTTAACGAAGCAGTGCTTGGAGTTTTTGAGAGATAGATTCTTCGTGAAATATTGGGTTGCGCAAAAAGTAATTGCGGATTTTTTAAAAGAAAGTACAATAAATGCATTTTTAATAAAATTTAGAATGAACTTTAATCAAATATACTTTTTTTTCTAATGCAAGCTAAAAATAACAGCTGATAACTGACAGAAGAAAGAATGCAATTACAGTCACAAGCCGTTGAAAAAATTTGTCAACGCCGACTATATGAAAAATCCGCAATTAATTTTTGGGCAACCCAATATATGGACCAGTTTGCGTTAATGGTGAATATAGGCGTCGTATGGATCACGAGCTGTATGACGACAATAGCATAGTAACACGTATCAAAATACAACGGATGCGTTGGCTAGGTTATGTTGTCAGAATGGATGAAGAAACTCCAGCAAAGAAGTTTGAAGGCAAACATGTATAAACCGGGACGACCAAAAGCCCGATGGAAAGATCAAGGGGTGGGAGACACCCCGAAACTTGGTTTCAGAGATTTAAGAATGAGCGCAGAAGATCGAATCGCTTGGAACGCTATTTTACGTTCGGCTAGTGGAACAAATGTTCTGTCATAGCCAATTAAATTAAAAAAAGTAAAAGTTACAGAAGTAATCCTGTTGACTTTTTCTTCTTCTATTACATTGACCATCTAAAGTGACCTCAATCATTGATCTTGTAGTAAAATGGCTTCGTTGGAGTCGGTGATGGTGTAGGCCCTGATACCTTGTTGTTAAGTGTCTGATGTGTCTAGATGTCGATGCTTTCCAATCGTAATTTTCCCAATCTTGAAAAAGCAGCTTTGTATACTTAGAACGACATGCCTTTAGCCGTAGTCAAACTTGTCTTGGAAACTGACTTGATCAAGGCTTATCACAAGAGCAGTTCATTTTTATAACCATGGGGGTGGGGCTAGTCATTACGTTTGTAATACCTCGAAATATTGGTCTAAGACCCCATAAGGTATAATATATATATTCTTGATCGTCCCGACGTTCTGAGTCGATCAAGTCATGTCTGTCCGTCCGTCCGTCTGTCGAAATTGCGATAGCGGTTGAACGCGTAAGGCTAGCCACTTAAAATATTGACTTAGGTCGTTGAAGAGTGCAGTTGGGCCACATCGGTTCAGATTTAGATATAGCTCCCATATAAACCGATTTCCCGATTTGACTTCTTTAGGCCCCGGAAGCCGCAATTTTTGCCTGATTTGGCTGAAATTTTGCACGTAGTGTTTTGTTATGACTTCCAATAACTGTGCCAAGTAAGGCTTAAATCGGTCTATAACTTGATATAGCTACCATATAAACCATCTTCCGATTTGACTTCTTGAGCCTTTACAAGCCGCTATTTTTGTCCGATTTGGCTGAAATTTTGCATGCGGTGTTCAGTTATGACTTCCAACAACTGTGCCAAGTACGGTCTATATCGGGAGATTGGTCTATATGGCAGCTCTATCAATTTTATCAAAATCGGATGAAATGTGATCCTTTTTTGGGCTAATACTCAATATCGGGAGATCGGTCTATATGGCAGCTATCTTATATATAAAAATTATTTGTGTTTGTTTGTATGTTTGTGTGTTCCTTATAGACTCAGAAACGGCTCAACCGATTTTCTTGAAATTTTCACAGATGGTGCGTAATGACCCCGTGGTGAAAATAGGGTACTACATTTTTTGATATCTGAAGGGGGGACGGACCCACCCCCTTCCCTAATTTTCAGAAACGCCAGATCTCGGAGATAGGTGGTGCGATTTAAGAAAAATTTTGTGTGCTCTCATATAGTACCCTAAAAATAAAAATTTGGTACCCAAATTTCGGATGGGGTACCTAGGAGGGATGCCCCACCCTAAAACCTACCAAACATATATTTAGACCAATCACGACAATATGGGACTCAAATGAAAGGTATTAAGGATAAGAAAACCTATCTGATATCCAATTGTCGGACCACGTGCTAGGGGGACCACCCCAAGCCCCAAAATGCCCCTAAATCAAACATATTTACCGACCATGGCAATATGGGACTCAAATGAAAGGTATTTTCGAGTAGATTACGAATCTGATATCCAAATATGGGACTACGTTTCTGGGGGTCCACCTCTTCCCCAAAACACCCCCCAAACAGGACTTATTTACTGACCATGGGAATATGAGGCTTAAATAAAAGGTATTTGAATGAAGAATACGAATCTGATATCCACGTATGGGACCAAGTTTTTTGGGGGCCGCCTCTCCCCAAAAACATCCCCCAAAGGGGACTAATTTACGAATATAGCAGTATGGGACCCTAATGAAATGTCTTTGGGTGTTAAGCACGAATTTGATATCAATATTCGGGAAAAGTGTCTATGGGGCCACCCTATCCCAGACGGCAGCTATATCCAAATATGGTTCGATCTGGACCACATTTGACAGGAATGATCGAATTCGGTTAATAAATAAAATAGATAAATAAATAGATATGACTTAAATCCGATTTTATGAGATCAGAAGGTTTATATACAAAGAATACGAAATCATCAAATATTGTTTGGGAAACATTTGTATACCCAAGATATCTGTAAAATTATAAATACCCAGCTTTTGGGTATAAATGGGTGAATACCCGGGTATTTACCCAATTTACCTGGTAAATACTTTTTGGGTATTTACCCATCGCCCATCTCTTGACATGGGCTTTTTTAAGCCATCCATCGTAGAGATTCCTATATACCAGTTTGGTAAGACTTTAGAGGTATATTTATATCTAAGGCATTTGATATGGTCTTGCAGTGTGGTCTCTTCTGAAAGTTGTTGTTCACCTTCTTTAATCAAGTCCAAAGACTGTATGTTATTAGTAGACATTTCCCACCTTCCACACCCACGGTAGTTATTTAGCCTTAAACATTCACAACGCAAAGTGATGCTAATTTATTATGCAAAATTTGTTCAAAAATTTGTCTAATCAGCATGAGAAGTTGGGTGTACATGTGCGCATTCGGGTGTGTGTGTGTGTGCACTATTGTTATTGTGGCTGTTAAAAGGTAAATGGTTCGGCGTATATGTTGACCTTACGTCTACAACCACATATCAGCGGGTTACATACACCAAGACGCATGTGTTGTAGTAATGGTTTGCTTACCATTTCTCTTTGAAAATGATTAGAAAAGCAAATATTGATATGATAGCGTTACTCCTCTTTGTAGATACTTAGTTTTGTTTATTATCCTGTGGCAGCATAATTGAGAGGGATGTACAAAATTCGTTTAACTGGGATTTGCCTAGTCAGCGCGAGTTCTACCTATCGATTAATCTTCAGTTTGTTACTACTCCCTACTTCTAGTGACGTGAACTGGAATGTTGATGCTGCGAAAAACAAAGGAATTTTAGTGGGGCGGAATGTATAATGTATGGAAATTTACCTACCTAGTCTACGTTAACCTCCTACATACCTACGAAAATTGTTTGTAAACTTCATATGTAATTTATGATTATTTAAAATAAAAGGCTTTCTTCGATCAAGTGCCTGTGCACTGGGAGTGTGTTTTAAAAATAGTTTTGAAAGCTTAACAGAGGCCACCATAGTGTAGAGGTTAGCAAGCGGCCTATGGCGTACAGTGGGAGAAAAAAAAACAAAGCTAGTCAAATATATGCCGTGTGAGAACGCGTAGAGATATCTCTTTGAAATTCGAAATGGCTAGTGCTGAGGTGTGCAAAATTTCAAGGCCCTAGGTTGTCCGTACGCCTTTTGGCAGGCCCCCTAAGATGGTCACCTCGGTATTTCGAAAAAATTTTCGGGCTGCGAAATCTTCGTTTGTTACCTGATTTTCAAAATTTATTTTTTTCTGGATAGTGCGCGAAAATCCTTACAAAAAAATCCAATTGAGGTCTACAATATCTCCACTGGTTTCGGAGACATTCGACTTTGATTTTTTGTGCAATTTCGACCGAGATCTGCTTCGTATTTTGCAATTTGCGTAGGCATTTGTGGTTCGATTTGAATTTTGGATTCATGAAAAGATTTAAATTTGGATTCATGAAAGGATTAACAACCAATTTGCTGCGACAAGTGTCCACATCTGATTATACAGTTTGAAAGTCAGAAAATGTGAAAAAAATTTTATTTTTTTACATTTTTTGTCAAAAAAAAAAAAAAGGATTTTCATTGATTAGTCTTTATTGGAAAAACTTACTTCAATATCTTAACTTTTATACCCACCACCGTTGGATAGGGGGTATATTCATTTAGTCATTCCGTTTGCAGTATATCGAAATATCAATTTCCGACCCTACAAAGTATATATATTTCGGATCGTCGTAAAATTCTAAGACAATTTAACCACGTCCGTGTGTCTGTCCGTCTGAACCAAATCGGCAAATCGGACCATATTTGGATATGACTGCTCTATAGACCAATCTGCCGATAAAGGGTCTGAAGTCCATAAAAGCCTTATTTTTTATCTGATTTCGCTAAAATTTGAGTGAGTAGTTTAAGGTCTCCCAACTTCCGTCCCAAATTTGGTTTGGATCGGACTATATTTTGATATAGCAGCCATACAGACCGATCTCTAGATAAAGGGTGTGAAGCCCCTAAGAGCTTTATTTTTCATCCAATTTCGCTGAAATGTAAAACAGAAAGTAGCTTTAGGCCACCCGCCATCTGACCCAAATATGGGTCAGATCGGACTATATTTATATATAGCTGTCATTTAGACCAATATGCCGATTAAGAGTCAGAAGCTCATAAAAGCTTTATTTATTACACGATTTTGTTGAAATTTGAAATACAAAATTGAACAGTGACTTATATTTATTAGACCACTCAATATCCGTGGCGAATTTGGGTGCATAAGTTATCCAATTTGCACCGGATTATGACGAAAGGGGGTTTACATATATACCCGAGGTGGTGGGTGTCCAAAGTTCCGCCCGGCCCAACTTAATGCCTTTTTAATTTTTTTTTTCGATTTTATCCCCTTGTTTTACTCTGAACATATGGTTTTTAATGCTGGCGTGTATATCAAAGAAAATTTTTACGGTGGTTAGCCCCTCGTTAACTGATCGCAATAATATTTCATATTTTGCTAAATGGGGAACAAATTGGAGGGTATGCATTTCTCTATTTGCAATAAGATATGCATGGGACAGTCTAATGTACATTCATAAGCATTGTGTGCTGTTGCGTTTGATAAATACGAACAAACGACAAGGTGTTTTCCAGGGATGCTACAAAACTAGACCTATAGGGACAGCAAACAAGGTCATATGTTTTGCCGCCTTTTTTACAATTCTCTTTAGTAAGGTTTGCCATTTCATGGAAATATGTACGAGTCAAAAACGAGTCGAGAAATTCGGAGTTAGTAAGAGCTTAAGCGATGAGGCTCATTTCTGGCAGAATGGCTTCGTAAATAAGCAAAATATGCGCTATTGGTCAAACAGTAATCCAATCCACTCCACGAGTTATCATTACATCCTGCAATAATGACGGTTTGGTGCGGTTTATGGGCCGGCGGCGTCATTGGGTCGTACTTCTTCCGTGATAATCAAGGCCGGCACGTGACCGTGAGTGGAAAACGCTACCGTTTTATGGTAATAAAACATTCTTGGCCCCAATTAGATGATATGGACTTGGAGGATATGTGGTTCCAACAGGACGGTGATACAAGCCACATAGCGAATGTCACAATCAATTAATTCGAAACCTATTTGGAGAACTGCTGATATCAAATTAAAAATTCCTTAATTTTGAACAAATCCAATTTTTTTTTAATTTCTAAACAATAATTGAGTCACTTCCTATATACTTATAACAAATAAACAGTTTTAGGCGTTAATTTTTTGTTTTAAAGTATAAATATAATAGTTGTAGTTATTTCGTCTGCTGTTCTTTAAATTCGATCAAAACTTAGGAAATTGTAGGAAATTTTAAAAAATGTGTGTTATTTGAAATATAATTTTTTTTTTGAAAACATTGAGCTTTTTTAAGTTTTTACCATTTAAGAACAGCAGCAAATGTTTGCAAAAACTTACTGCTGTCTCATTTTCAGCAGACTTTCTGCTGTTACATCAAAAATTTTTCCTGTTTTTACTAAAAAATTTTTCTGAGTATAGGATTTTAAATCGGGAGATCGGTCCATATTGCAGCTATATTCAAAAGTGTACCGATGTGGACCACACTTGTCACCGATGTCTACGAGTCTTACATAATTCATAGTTCCAAATTTCAACGAAACCAACAATAACAAAATCGCCTTTTATGACCCACTTTTTATCTGATTGCGATGAAATTTCGATAAGATGTGTTGATGGTGGGTGGTTGTTCAGTATCCAGCCCGGCCGAATTTAATTCAGTTTTTATTTGTTTTCATTCGTTTAGTGCAAATTTGTGTGGTATTAAATGTGCTTTTCAATTTCATTATGTCTTAAGTGTCAATTCAATTTATCAATGCGTAAGTGAATCAATTCAACTGCAAATGGCACTTTTCACTCTTAAAGCAAGAAACGTAGGTTTATACCAAAAGTATTGCTTATTTGCCTTGGCATAGACGAAACCATAGTCATATCTGTTATTTTTCACATTTTTCTATTCTCATTCCCAATTCTCTAACGTATTCGTGTACCACCACAAAGGAAACTACTCTAAGCACTGCCATAGCAAAACAAAAAAATATCTTTTGTTTTTGGGAAGAACATAAAGGAACGATAAGGCTGTTGCTTCCAGCCAATGTGAAAAATACATTAGATTTGCTTGAACATCAGGGGATATCTTGATTGCTTCTGGTGTCCTAAATCAAAGGGAAACCAAAAAAAAAAAAAGAAAAAACATCACAAATGTAGCAAACTCTTATAGGCAGCAATCAAAGGCAGTTTTGGGGCATCATAAGCAGAACAAATGCACATAATCGCATACATACACATCTTCTTTAATATTTGGCCACTGTGAGCATATAAATACTCTTTTTGTATAGCAAATATATATTAGGGTAAAAACACTTTTTGGTGGAGTTCATGTGAAACCTATTTTCGGTTTAAGATTTTTTGATGCCCTAAGGGCTTTATTTTCACCAATTTGTGGAAATATTTATATTTAAAGTTTTCATATGACATTTCATACATTTGAGTCTTCAGCCCCAGAGTCTCAATTTTAATCCGTCTTGGGACAGTTCACTTAGTATTTAGCCAAAGAATTTATGGCATTCATCGCATTCGACTGTACGAGCCGATAGCCGAGCTTGTAGACGAATTTTTAGCCTGGGTAGTAGTCGAGTTAGTAGCCGAGTAGGTAGGCGAGGAGGTTCTCCAGTTAGGTAACCGAGTTCGAGTAGGCTCGTTGAACACTGAGTTAAGTTGAACACTGAGTGAGTAGCCGAGTTAGTTAGTAGCCGAGTTAGTAGATGATGAGTTTATAAAGGACTTTGCAGCAGAGTCGGTAGGCGAGATGGTAGTCAAGTTTGTAGCCGATATGGTAGTCGAGTTTGTACCTAAGTTGCTAGTAGCCTTGGATTACCTGTGTGCTCGATTAAAATAAGAGGATTTGTTGCTACAAAAAAAAACACAAAATAAACAACCACCTCTAGGCTAGGTGGTTGACCAGTAAGGAAACGACTTAGGTAACCGAGTTCGAGTAGACTCATTGGTAGCTGAGTTAAGTTATCAAATGAGTGAGTAGCCTAGTTAGTTAATAGCCGAGTTAGTTAGTAGCCGAGTTAGTTAGTAGTCGAGATAGTAGATAGCGAGTTAATAAACGAGTTGGCAGCAAAGTCGGTAGCCGAGTTGGTAGTCAAGTTTGTAGCCCAGTTGGTAGTCGAGTTTGTACCCTAGTTGCTAGCAGCCTTGAATTACCTGCGTGCTCGATTAAAATAAGAGGATTTATTGCTACAAAATAGCCGAGTAGGTAGGTGAGGTAGTTGTCCAGTTAGGAAACGAGATAGGTAACCGAGTTCGAGTAGGCTCGTTGGTAGCTGAGTTAAGTTGGCCACTGAGTGAGTAGCCGAGTTAGTAAGTAGCCGAGATAGTAGATAACGAGTTAATAAACGAGTTGGCAGCAAAGTCGGTAGCGGAGTTGGTAGTCAAGTTTGTAGCCGAGTTGGTAGTCGATTTTGTACCCAAGTTGCTAGCAGCAAAGGATTACCTGTGCGCTCGACTAAAATTAGACGATTTGTTGCTACAAAATAGCCGAGTAGGTAGGCAAGGTGATTGTCCAATTAGGGAACGAGTTAGGTAACCGAGTTCGAGTAGCCTCATTGGTAGCTGAGTTAAATTGTCAAATGAGTGAGTAGCCTAGTTAGTTAATAGCCGAGTTAGTTACTAGCCGAGATAGTAGATAACGAGTTAATAAACGAGTTGGCAGCAAAGTCGGTAGCCGAGTTGGTAGTCAAGTTTGTAGCCGAGTTGGTAGTCGAGTTTGTATCCAAGCTGCTAGCAGCCTTGGATTACCTATGTGCTGTTTAAAATAAGATGATCTGTTGCTACAAAATAAACACTTCTCTAACTTAAGTCCCACAGTTCAGATTTACATTCTAAAGCTCCTAAAAGCCTAAATTCAAAATTGACTTCTTTTTAAATTCATAATAAATCTTTAACCCTAATAAATGTACAAGTACTTGCAACTAATCTTTTTGTCCGAGAATGTGTGTATGTGGATTTCAATTCTTTCGCTTTTAAATATTACAAATAAATGCTACCAAAAGGGAAAACGTTCTAGCCAAAAGGGAAATTCTTCGACACATTCAAACACACAAATACATAAGCAGTAATTGTTCAAAAGACTAATACATTCAGCTACAGACCCATTGAAGACTGTGTTTATGCCCATATGCATATATTCCCTTTGCCATTCACAAACTTCAAAGAAAGCCGAAGTAATTTCTTTGAATATGAAATTGGACAATTCATAAAATTTTCGAAATAATTTTAATCGACAAGCATAACAGGGGGTAAAATAATGCAATGACCTATAAATCCGGGTCGTTGGTTAAGCAATTTTAATAAAAGAATAATAAACAAGTGCAAAGTTCAACCGGGTCGAATCTTATATACCCTCCATCATGGATCTCATTTGTCGAGTACTTTGCCCGGTGTCTCTCTATAAGCAAATAAAGGATTATGAATAAGAATTGCTATGCTATTGGAGTTACAACAGTCTATGGACTGATTCGTGGATGCCACCGTAGCGCATAGGTTAGCATGTCCGCCTATGACGCTGAACAACTGGGTTCGAATCCTAGCGAGAACATTTTGAGCGATGGTTATCCCCTCCTAATGCTGGCGACAGTTGGGAGACACTGTACCTAAAATGTACAGTGCCTACCAACTGTACCATGTACACGGCTGCCATACTTTGGTATACCAAAGTATGGCAGCCATGTAAAAACTTCTCCACAAAGAGGTGTTGCACTGCGCCACGCCGTTCAGACTCGGCTATAAAAAGGAGTCCCCTTATCATTGAGCTTAAACTTGATAGGTGAGAGGTTTGCCCCTGTTCCTTAATGAAATGTTCATGGGCAGAATTGCATGGTCCGATTCGGGCCATACTTGGCTTGGTCGTTGGAGACCATGGGGCGGATTTATATCTGCCCCCTCTTTTCAACCGAACCAAATCTTATCTATATCATGGTTTAAACCGATTCAGGTCATACTTGGCCCGTATATTGGAGATCAGAGGAAAAGTTATTGTGCACAATTTCAGCCAAATCGGACAGGAGTTGCACCCTCTAGAGGCTCAAGGAACATAATCGGCAGGTCGGTTTATAAGGGAGCTATACACATCTGTTGAATGGCGTAGAAAATATCGGGAGATCGTTTTATAAGGGTGTTATATCATAACGTGGACCATTATGGTCCATTTACACCCCAACTGACCCGCAATAAAAGGAAACATTTGTGTAAAATGTCAAGCACCAAGTTTTACTCCTTCGAAGCTTTACTCCTTTTTGGTGTAGTCTATCTTCCAAATGGAGATTTTAAGACCTTTGAATCTGAGATTTCTGATTCTACTTGTTCGCTACCCAAATATTGTAATCATGGGCGCCTTCAATAATAATTTATTTGATGCTTCCAAGTCTTATAATGATGGACGGGCATGCGTGCCATTAGTGCATAATTCTCTGCCGATGCACTTTGATGCATTTCATCATTCGTCTTCTTTTATTGACTATTTCCTTATATACTGTCCGGTACGTTAACTAATTGGAGGTCAATTTATTTCTCCTGATATTTCGTAACATGCTTTCATTTATATTTCAATGAATTTTTTAGTACAGCGGTTACGTTACTATTATGATGGTGAGGATTTGTTGTAGTGATACTATTTCCTCTGTGAATTTTTATACCCTCCACCATAGGATGGGGGTATACCAATTTCGTCATTCTGTTTGTAACTACTCGAAATATTCGTCTGAGATCCCATAAAGTATATATATATTCTTGATCGTCGTGACATTTTATTTCGATCTAGCCATGTCCGTCCGTCCGTCTGTCTGTCGAAAGTACGCTAACTTTCGAAGGAGTAAAGCTAGCTGCTTGAAATATTGCTCAAATACTTCTTATAAGTGTAGGTCGGTTGCGATTGCAAATGGGCCAAATCAGTCTATGTTTTGATATAGTTGCCATATAAACCGATCTTGGGTCTTAATTTCTTGAGCCTCTAGAGGGCGCAATTCTGATCCTATTGCATCTTATTTGCACAACGTGTTTTGTTATCATATCCAACAACATTGCCAAGTATGGTTTCAATCGGTTCATAACCTGATATAGCTGCCATATAAATCGATCTTGGGTCTTGACTTCTTCAGCCTCTAGAGGGCGCTATTCTTGTCCGATTTGACTGAAAATGTTCACGTAGTGTTTTGGTATCACTTCCAACAACTGCGCTTAGTATTGTTCAAATCGGTCTATGTTTTGATATAGCTGCCATATAAACCGATCTTAGGTCTTGACTTCTTGAGCCTTT
The DNA here is from genome assembly GCF_963082655.1 of Stomoxys calcitrans. NCBI lineage: Eukaryota > Metazoa > Arthropoda > Insecta > Diptera > Muscidae > Stomoxys > Stomoxys calcitrans. The sequence goes on along the minus strand of NC_081553.1, from coordinate 74,812,742 downwards.
AGAGGGAGCAATTCTCGTCCGATTTGACTGAAATTTTGCATGAGGACTTTTGTTACTTCCAATAACTGTGCTAAGTACGGCGAAAATCGGTATATAACCTGATATAGCTGCCATATAAACCGATCTAGGATCTTGACTTCTTGAGCCTCTAGAGGGCGCAATTCTTATCCTATTGGAATGAAATTTTGCACGACGTGTTTTGTTATTATATCCAACAAGTGTGCCAAATATGGTTCAAATCGGTTCATAACCTGATACGGCTGCCATATAAACCGATCTTGGGTCTTGACTTCTTGAGCCTCTAAAGGGCGCTATTCTTGTCCGATTTGACTGAAAATTTTTCACGTAGTGTTTTGGTATCACTTCCAACAACTGCGCTTTGTATGGTTCAAATCGGTCTATGTTTTGATACAGCTGCCATATAAACCGATATTAGGTCTTGACTTCTTGAGCCTTTAGAGGGAGCAATTCTTGTCCGATTTGACTGAAATTTTGCATGAGGAGTTTTGTTATGACTTCCAACAACTGTGCTAATTACGGCGCAAATCGGTATATAACCTGATATAGCTCCCATATAAACCGATCTGGGATCTTGACTTCTTGAGCCTCTAGAGGGCGCAATTCTTATCCTATTGGAATGAAATTTTGCACGACGTGTTTTGTTATGATATCCATCAACTTTGCCGAGTATGGTTTCAATCGGTTCATAACCTGATACGGCTGCCATATAGACCGATCTTGGGTCTTGACTTCTTGAGCCTCTAGAGGGCGCAATTCTCATCCGATTTGACTGAAATTTTGCACGTGGTATTTTGGTCTCACTTCCAACAACCGTGCTAAGTATGGTTCAAATCGGTCCACATATAAACCGATCTGAGATCTTGACTTCTTGAGCCTCTAGAGGGCGTAATTCTCATCCGATTTGGAAGAAATTTTGTATAACGGCTTCTCTCATGACCTTCAACATCGTGTCTAATATGGTCTAAATCGACCAATAGCTTGATACAGCTCCCATATAAAGCGATCTCCCGATTTTGCTTTCTGGACCCCAACAAGGCGCAATTCTTATTCAATATTCTTTATTTGCCTAAAACGAGATACCGCGCATAGAACTCGACAAATGCGATCCATGGTGGAGGGTACATAATATTTGGCCCGGCCGAACTTAGCAGATATTGATGTACAGTTGCGCATTTTTATGAGCGGGATGGAAACAATCCATACTGTTTACCCTAGGAGGAAAACTATGTTGTATATGAATAATCGTGATGACTGGATCAATGCTCCCACTGTTCGTTATCATCAGTCATTAGCTGATATATTGGGTTGCCCAAAAAGTAATTGCGGATACCTTATAAAGCTTATCTTCGTGACAATGGTCAACAAAATTATTCAGCAAATTGCAGGGCAAGAAATCGAGCTAAGACTGCCAAAACACGTCTAAAACGGAAATGGAATATTATTAGAGACAATGGAATTATCAGCAGTAGAATGCCCAATATTGACATACCTTCTGTCAGTAGTGTTGATGATTTAAATGAGATATTTTTAAACAACCAACAGTATGTTATAGGTGACATGAGTTCTTTTCTTTCTTTGTTACCGGCGAACGAAGGTTTGCTAATTTTGGCATACTTTTCCAACATTTCGGCCGGTATCTCACGAATAAGTGCTTCAATGTTGTCTTTCAATGCGTCAATTGAAACGGACTTGCCTGTATAGACATGAGCTTTAACATAGCCCCACAAAAAATAGTCCAAAGGCGTTAAATCGCACGATCTAGGCGGTCAATTGACCTTTCCGAACGAAAAAAAATGTTCACACCGAACTCGGCCCTCAATTATTGGGTTGCCTAAAAAGTAATTGCGGATTTTTTAAAAGAAAGTAAATGCATTTTTAATAAAACTTAGAATGAACTTTAATCAAATATATAATTGCCATTTTGTTCGATAACCTTTTGCCATCTTTCTGGCAAATTTAGTATTCCACGCTCATAGAACTTCTGGCCTTTATCTGCAAAAAACTGAACCAAGTGCGATTTTATAGCCTCATCATTGTCGAAAGTTTTACCATTTAAGGAGTTCTGCAAAAATCGAAATAAATGGTAGTCTGATGGTGCAAGGTCAGGGCTATATGGTGGATGCATCAAAAGTTCCCAGCCAAGCTCACTCAGTTTTTGGCGAGTGACCAAAGATGTGTGCGGTCTAGCGTTGTCCTGGTGGAATATGACACCTTTACGATTGACCAATTCTGGTCGCTTCTCCTTGATGGCTGTATTCAATTTGTCCAATTGTTGACAGTAAACATCCGAATTAATCGTTTGGTTCCTTGGAAGCAGCTCAAAATATACCAGACCCTTCCAATCCCACCAAACAGACAGCATAACCTTCTTTTGGTGGATATCAGACTTTGAAGTGGTTTGAGCTGGTTCACCATGCTTGGACCATGATCGTTTTCGACTAACGTTGTTGTAAACAATCCATTTTTCATCTCCAGTTATGATTCGTTTTAAAAACGGATCGAATTCATTGCGTTTAAGGTGCATATCACAAGCGTTGATTCGGTTTGTTAAATGAATTCCTTTCAATACATGTGGTACCCATATTAAAATTGACGCCAAACAAACAAATGTAAACAAAATTTCGCGCACTTTTTTTCTAAATCAAGCTAAAAGTAACAGCTGATAACTGACAGAAGAAAGAATGCAATTACAGAGTCACAAGCCGTTGAAAAAATTTGTCAACGCCGACTACATTACTACTATATTACCGACAATTACTTTTTGGGCAACCCAATAGTTCATTGTTACGCTTGCTGTGTGGCATGTGGCACCGTCTAGTTGAAACCACATGTCAAGTCAAGCTCTTGCATTTTGGGCAAAAAATAGATGGCCCAATGGACAAAGAAGTACGGTCCATTGATGCCACCAGCCCATAAACCGCACCAAACTGAGGCTTTTTCTGGATGCATTAGTAGGTCTTGTAATGTTTCTGACTGATCTGCGCTCCTAAATCGACAATTCTGCTTATTGAGCCAAAAATGAGCTTCGTCCATAAAATGGAAGAAGCGCACGGTGAACTTTCTTAACAGATCACGCATTTTGATAAAAAAAACTCAATAATTTGCAAGCGTTTTTCGTTTGTAAGACGGTTCATGGTTAAATTGTAGACCAAACTGAAGATGTTTGAGAGTGAAACAAAACACGAAACTTGCGTGAGCTGTTTAAACCAGTGTTCCCAAAAGATAACAGTTAAAAACACCCTTTATATATTAATACCCATACTAAACCCAATGCAATTTAACTTGTTTGTTATGACTTCCATATTTTGAATATAAGAATCCCCATTTCAAATAAGTTAAAAAAAAAAAACATATTTAAATATCAATTATCTCACGCCCACCTACACAAGCTATTGGCCATTTAGTGCAAAATAAAAGTGTATATATTTATTGGCCTTGTTATTGTTAGCCAACTGAGGTTAAGCCAAAGCACACTTTGGTTATTTGCGAATGTGTTGTGTTAAATTATTAGCTCGGTTGGCAATAAATTAAGACTTAATAGTATATTATTTAGCAGTTTAGACTGTTCCACTTTGGCACTTTGGTGTGTTGTTGCGTTAGTGTGCAGCCATTTCCACATTTTATTCTATACATAGAAAAAATTTATGGCCTAGATGAAGGTACTAACTTGGCTTAATCCTAAATACACTGACCGGGGTGAAAAAAAAAAACAAGAAGGAAGCATAACGGCTCAAACACTCTCCACAAACACATTTTGGTTCGTAGACACTGTAATAACAAAATAATTACTTAATAAATTTTTTCTTATCCCATGCTTGTGGCAAATAATCGCCATTATATATCATAGCAGAGTGGCGGCATGAACCTCCTACACGTCACTTGTGGTCATCTTGAGCTTTGGAGCGCAATTCAACGAATTAAGTTAAGCAGCCCAAAGAATTGCAATAAATTTGCATAATTTTTGTTTGTAGCCAGGCGTTGGCGAAAATCGCTACAAAATGAAGTTGTGCCAAAACTTGGACCGCATGAAAATCATATTTAACTACATCTGGTCATGCAATTGCGGAAGTGATGGGTCTGGCTTGTGGTGCTATAGCACAAAAATGCCCTCAGTTGCCAAAATATTATTATTTTTGTTATTTATGAGCAATTATGGTCTATGAGTAGCCATACGAATACTGTGAAATATGAGCGTAAATAATTTAAGTGTGTGAAAAGTATTGGCGAAACAGGCTAGCAGTTCGGGCACAGGCTAAGATTCTAAAGGAAATTTAACTGAATTTTGCAAAAAAAAAAATACTGATTTAAAAAGGATATATGTAGGAAATTTAGTAAAAAAAAACCTAAAAATGCCCTTAGTTCATCAGAAGAATAATACAAGTAATAGCGTGCTAAGTTCGGCCGCGCCGAATCTTATATACCCTCCACCATGGATCGCATTTGTCGAGTTCTTTTCCCGGTGTCTCTTTTTAGGCAAACAAAGTAAATGATGGGATAAAAGAAAATAATTGCTTTGCTATTGGGGCTACATCAAGTTATGGTCAGATTCGGACCACAATGAAATGAATGTTGGAGACCATAATGTGTAAAATTTCAGCCAAATCGAATAAGAATTGCGCCCTTTAAGGGCTCAAAAAGTAAAATAGGGAGATCGTTTTATAGGGAAGCTGTATTAGGCTATAGACCGATTCAGGTCATATTTTACACGCATGTTGAAGGTCATGTTGTACAAATTTCACCCAAAACAGATAATAATTGCGCCCTATAGAGGCACAGGAAGTCAAGATCCCAAATCCGTTTAAATGGCAGCTATATCAGATTATGGACCGAATTGAAATATATTTGGCACAGTTATTGGAAGTCATAATAAAACACCTCGTGCAAAATTTTAGCCAATTCGGATAAGAATTTTGCCCTCTAGTGGCTCAAGAAGTCAAGACCCGAGATCGGTTTATATGACAGTTATATCAGGTTATGGACTGATTTCTACCATACTCATCACAGTTGTTGAAAATCATAAAAAAAACATCTCGTGAAAAATGTCAGCCAAATCGGATAAGAATTGCGTCATCTAGAGGCTCAAGAAGTCAAGACCCGAAATCGGTTTATATGACAGCTATATCAGGTTATGCACCGATTTCACCCATCCCTTGTAAAATTTCAGCTAAATCGGTTATGATGTTGAAATCCTCATCAATTTGGCCTTTGCTATGTTTATCCTCAGGCCTACTTAGGCAGCATTTTCATTCAGTCATTCTAGTTTTGCCTTTATGTGCTCGAAGCGATGCGAAAAAAGAGGCATTTATCATCCGCGTAGTTGATGTCACCGAAGAAGTCTTTAATACCCCAGCGTATGCCATGTGCATCAGCATTAGTTGTTTCCAATAAGGAGTGTAATGCAAATGGCAAAGTTTTCCCATGAACATTTGATTTAGGAACAGGGGCAAACTTCTCACATATTAATGAGTGCAGTCCAATTCAAGTTTAAGCTCAATGATAAAGGACCTCCTTTTAATAGCCGAGTCCGAACGGCGTGCCATAGAGCAACACCTCTTTGGAGAGAAGATTTACATGGGATAGTACCTCACAAATGTTGCCAGCAATAGGAGGAAAAACCACCGCTGAAAATGTTTTCTGATGGTCTCGACAGGATTCGAACCCAGGTGTTCAGCGTCATAGGCGGACATGCTAACCTCTGCGCTACGGTGGCCTGTAATATGGTGTATAATAAAATCAAAAACAGCATTGGGCTCAGGATGCAACTCTGCTTCACTCCTTTGTCGATCCCGAAAGGTCGGCTCTCTTTTCCCTTGAAACGGACTGAAACTTCAGCATTGCTATACGGCCCTCTAATTAGTGTCGATTATTTTTGGGATGCTCTGATCCAACAACGATATCCACATTGGACTTCGCGAAACGGTTTCAAAAGCACGCTCGAAGTCGATGAATAAAAAGAGTATGCGTAGGGAGTTAATGTGGTCGGAACAAGAACGTCTTGGCCGAAAACCTGGTTTTTCCTTCCTCAAAATGGTGTCAAGTGCAGGCGAATTACGCTGCAGAAGACGACTTGCCATCACTTTATTTATTGCGTTTAGCAATGTTATCCCCCCTATTTCTAATACTGGGTGGGGTCATCCTTCTTTGGGATTGTGACCATAATCTCTTTCTGCCATTGCGTGGGGACAGCATTTTAATCGTGATCGCTATGGGGTGTCCCCCATACCGCAACAGTTCAGCAAGTAAACTATCAGGGCCGGTTGATTTGCCGTTTTTGAGTGAGATCAGTAGATATATCCCTGCGTGGGCTTCGGCGCACAGGGGTATTAAGAGGGTCGGAGCTTACGTCCTCGGTTGCTGGACCTTCGGAGCTGAGGAACCCGCGCCATCACTTTAATTGCTGTTCGTGTATTGTTGATTTTGATTCGTCCTCATCTTTCGTTATTGCCTTGGGCCTTAAATTGTCGCCGCCCATTTTTTTTATTGACTTCTTCGTTGACACCACGCATGTTTCCAATATTAGCTGCATTTCCGGGTCGCTCTGCCAGCATATTAACAAAAATTCTTCAGTGAGGCGGAGGCGCGATATTCAGTTCTGGCCGGGGTTTTAGTTACACTTGATGGTGCCCATAGCAGAGCGTTGCATAGACGTTCGGGTGTTTTATTTCCTTTATAGTTTCGTTGCTAATCCATGGTTTTTGGCATCGTCGAGCAATGCTTATGATATAGGTGCCAGTCTCCGTACATGCTGCTATTATGTTGGCCCATGTATGGGTGTTAGTTTACAGCTACTGCCTTAATGTTGCCCGCTGTTGCAGGGTCTATTCGGTTTAAGACGTTGAACTTAGTGTTTTTATACCCTCCACCATAGGATGGGGGTATACTAATTTCGTCATTCTGTTTGTAACACCTCGAAATATGCATCTAAGACCCCATAAAGTATATATGTTCTTGATGATCGTGACATTTTAAGTCGAAATAGCCATGTCCCTCTGTCCGTCCGTCTGTCTATCGAAAGCACGCTAACTTTTGAAGGAGTAGAGCTAGGCGCTTGAATTTGTACAAATACTTTTTATTGGTGTAGGTCGGTTTGGATTGTAAATGGGCCAATTCTGTCCATGTTTTGATATAGCTGCCATATAAACCGATCTTGGGTCTTGACTTCTTAAACCTCTAGAGGGCGAAATTCTCATCCGATTTGGCTGAAATTTTGCACGTGGTGTTTTGTTATGACTTCCAATAACTGTGCTAAGCATGGCGCAATTATATAATGCACGAAGTATTTTGATATGACTTCCAACAACTGTGCAAAGTATGGTTCAAATCGGTCTATATATAACCTGATATAGCTGCCATATAAACCGATCTGAGATCTTGACTTCTTGAGCCTCCAGAGGACGCCATTATCATCCGATGTGGCAGAAATTTTGTACTACAGCTTATCTCATGATCTTCAACATATGTGTCTAATATGGTCTGAATCGATCAATAGCTTGATACAGCTCCCATAAAAACCGATCCCTCGATGTTGCTTCTTGAGCCCCTACAAGGCGCAATTCTTATCCGAATGGACTGAAATATTCCACAATAACTTCTACAATGTTTAGCATTCAATTCATTTATGGTCCGAATCGGACTATAACTTGATATAGCTCTAATAGCATAACAGTTCTTATTCAATATTCTTTGTTTGCCTAAAAAGAGATATCGCGCATAGAACTCGACAAATGCGATCCATGGTGGAGGGTATATAAGATTCGGCCCGGCCGAACTTAGCACGCTTTTGCTTGTTTTGTCTGAGTGCTTTTTACGACGGCTGGGCGTAGACATAGACTGGCCACTAAGAGCATGCGGTCACCATCTATGGCGGCTCCTCGTCCAATTTTCACACCCATCAGCGAACCTAGAAAGAGTTCGCTGATAAGTACGTGATCAATTTGATTACGGGTGTTTCCATCTGGTGGTTTCCAAGTATATTTGTGTATATTTTTATGGGGGAACTTTGTGCCTCCAAAAAAGAGCCGATATCTTGCGCAGAATTCAACCAATCTTTCGCCATTGTCATTCTTGGTATCGCCAAGTCCTTGCATTCCCATGATTCATTGTAGATTATTGTTGTTATTGCCCACCTCTTCGTAGAGACCGCGTCACTGAGTTGAGAAAATAAAATTGATCCTTTGTCTCTTCGTCATCGGGTTCGCTTGGCGCGTAGCATTGTACAATGGATATTTTAAGGAATTTTGAATTTATTCAAGTCGTCATGATGCGTTCAGATATAATATTTTATTATAGAAGAGCTCGCTTTGCTTTCGGCGGCCATAAAAGACCAACCCCACTTATTGGCTGGATTTCATTGAAGTGGTAGCCATCTTGAAGATCCATAGTTCCGGATTTCGGCCATCGTTCTTCGCTTAAACTGAGGATGTCCAGGTGGTAGTTCGACATCTCGTTCGGGACTTGGTAAAGTCTCGATGTCTTTGAGAGAGTTCTATCGTTCCAATCATAAACCGTGTTCTGAATCCATATATCGTCATCGGGGGGTTGTCAGTTCCGTCCTTGAAGATCCATAGTTCCGGACTTCGGCCATCGTACTTCACTTAAACCGAGGATGTCTAGGTTGTAGTTCGACATCTCGCTCTGGACTTGATAAAGTCTCGATGCCTCTGAAAGAGTTCTAGCGTTCCAATCATAAACCGTGTTCTGAATCCATAGATCGTCATCGGGGGGTTGTCAGTTGCAGTATTACTTGTTAATGTTTCTGTAATCGTGATTTCTTTAGATGTACGTACCTGAATAAGTCTCAAATAATCTTGCTTAACAATAACACATTTTTTTATTTTCTTTTTTTGCTTCTTAGGCCATACGAAATTCCCATTTTTTGCAATGCTGCAAAAGCTGCAAGCCTCGTAAATGAACATATTTTGCAGAACTTTCGCCAGGCGTTTTTTGGGCAATGCGAAGTGCACGACATAGTGTCAATAGTTAACATTTGTGTGATGTACTACTGACTATTTCGCCTCTTTCCGCCACTGGGTACATATAGAGCTGCTGTATACAAAAAAAAATAAATCTAGACGATTTAAAAGACTGAGAAAGCCATTTCAAAATAAACCTGACGTTACATCCAGATGAGAAAGGCCAAAATTCCAAAGAGGGTTCACATGTAAGAAAATATCTCGAAGAAACATTTCGTAACATATGGACATTTCGTTTTCTCCAAGTAAGTACGATTTTTTATTATAAATTTTTTAAAACATAAAACAGATTTAAATAAATTTTAAAGCTCGTTGTTTCCCGTTCGATTTTATATTCCCGTGCTTCATTTGACGCCATTCCCCCAAATATGCTTGCTGTATTTTATCATTCTTTTTAACCTAAGAAACGTTTTTAAGACACATACAATTTTTGCAATCACATCCGCATGAACAGCAGCACACCTCGAAGCTATCTACTCAGTACTTTGTCACAGCTCATTACACGACGAACATCGACCACACCTCACCCCATCACAAGGAGAAAGCCTGGCATGGCCAAGTACAACAAGAAGCAGATATGGATGCGGGCATGTTTGAATATTCGCAAACAAAGGTCCAACAAAAAAGCCTTTTAAGTGAATATCAGCATTTGTTAATAGCTTGGATGTGCATCGGATACATGCATCCATGCATGGGTTTGTGGTGGTGGTGCAGCAGCCAAAGGAAGTGCATCTCACACACAAGAATGTTATGTAGCAACTTCCATGTTGTTGTCGGTGTCATCTTCATCGCCTTGCTCATCTTGCCAAATACCTACCACATCAACAGATTTAAAATTCTGATGCTGAGTTTAAATAGACGTTTGGCATTTGCAAGGATAACGAGAAAACAAACTTGGTTCCCCCATAACGGTGGAGGTAGTCCTCCTTTTTGTGTACATCCTTGGCATCAACACGCATTCATTCGCCCAGCCACATAAAAGTGTAAGGAAATTGTTATGCGATGATATGATATCCTTAAATAACATCGGTAACTTCATGTGTGTGTGTGTGTGTGTGTGTGCGTGCATGAGTGTTGTAAGTGCTTTCTCTCTTTGAATTGGATACATTCTTATTTGTTTGAATGGATGTGTGCACATTCTTGTCCTTTTGATTATTTCTCAGTTTACCAACAAAACCACAAGCTATGTACGAAATGCAAGAACTTTTACATGCCCCTAATTTGAAAAATAAAAACGTGTTGTAAGAATTTATAAGCAATGGTTTTGAATTAATTTTATAAAAAGAAAAACTATAAACACAACGGAGTGAAATTCATTCTCAATGTCAATGTCGGAAGTCAGATTAGGATTTTTTTTAAATTCATGCAAAATTGCGTATTCCTCAATGGGGCCAAATGTGGTATTCTTGTTTTTTAGATTATAAGAAATCTATGCTGAGTGGAGCATATAACAAAATTTCGGCTGGAACCAATCGCAACCCACCTGCTTCGAAAATAGGCGTTCTTCAATAGACACAGGGAAGGACAGACGGACAGAAGTACAGCAAAACAGTTGCACACACGCACAGATGGATGGACTTGGATAAATCATTAAAGTATTGGGTTGCCCAAAAAGTAATTGCGGATTTTTCATATAGTCGGAGTTGACAAATTTTTTTCACAGCTTGTGACTCTGTAATTGCATTCTTTCTTCTGTCAGTTATCAGCTGTTACTTTTAGCTTGCTTTAGAAAAAAAGTGTAAAAAAGTATATTTAATTAAAGTTCATTCTAAGTTTTATTAAAAATGCATTTACTTTCTTTTAAAAAAATCCGCAATTACTTTTTGGGCAACCCAATATATCAATGGAGGCCACCGCTGCGCAGAGGAAAGAGTGTCCGCCTCCGCTGGCGCGAACATCTGACAACATTTTTCAACTGTGGTTATCTTCTCCTAATGCTGGCTATATTCGGCTATAAAAAGAGGCCACTTTTCTTTGAGTTTAAACTTGAATCGGACAGCACTCATTGATATGTGCGAAGTTTGCTTCTGTTTCTTAATGGAATGATCATGGGCAAATTTGCATTTGCATGTCAAGTCGATCAAAAATATGCGTCATGGGTCTTCTGGTCAATATTTTGATGAGTTATAAACGTAATGCAGCCCCTCGCTAGCTGATTTTGTTGCGAGCTCTTATTACCAGTGCTAGCTAGCATCGTGGGTTCCATTCCATACAGAAGCTTTTGTTTGTCGCTACTGGGGTATCACTATCGGTAATATTTTCTAGATGAGTCTGATTTTTCACTGCCATTCCAACGAAAAGGCGGATAAATGGGGGTTACGGAATGCCACAGGGGGCATTTTATCATACGACCACCACCAATAAATTACTCTGGATTCTGACTGAGGGGTGTTTTGAACCCGTCTTTTAGGCAGATTATGGTATTGTACTTCTGGGTGGTAGGAGTTCTTATCACCGAGTCGAAGAAGACTGAAACCTGCCTGTTAACGAGAAAGTCGAAAGTGAATAAATTTTGAGCGCCACGTTTCGATATCCGACATACTTGGCAGTGAATTTTGAGAGGAATTTGAATTGAAATTGCCACATCCAGGGTCGCACTGTAAAGGCTCACAAATGTTGGACACTATGTAGGCAGGCCGTACGATCAAAATAGGGTTTGGATCCGAGGATAGTCCAATGGCACAAAAGAAGCGTGAATGGACCAATACTGACGTGTGTCTCAATAGTTTCGTGGTAGGCGATGGAGAAGAGTGCAACATAAAGGTGAACATGTTTTCTTGAACATGTAATGAATTGCTGCGCAAACAGATAAGA